>NC_021162.2:20420920-20421901 GCF_000331145.2 Cicer arietinum | reverse complement strand
AAAGCATTTTCCTCTCTCCCTGTCTCGCGCACTCATCTCCCTCCTTCCTCCATTTTTCGTTTTCCTAGCTTCCTTTAAGTTCGAGAATTGAAACCCAAGGCTAGTGGGTGAGAAAGATCAAGTTCCTAACTCTTTCCTCCTTCTCGGATTCGAAAACGGAGTTAGTGATTTCAAAACCGTCAAACACAAACCTCCCTGTTTCATTTAGATCTAAGCTTCGTTTCGCGAAGAGATAGAAGGGAAAGTTGCTAACTACCACACTACGGTGCTAGGGAACCAACTTTGGAGGCGACGTTGCGAGCGGAGATTTTACCGGAGTTACTCGCGGTACCGTAATCGAAAGTGAAAGCTAACGTGAAGGTAAGGGCTCCTTCCAAACTTCTAGTTTGCATTTAGGGACTTATCTGTGGTTGTGTGAAAAGGAATTTGTTTGGGGGAAAATGAATCTAAGGCTTTATGGGTAAAATCTTAGAGTTAGGTTTTGGTTATATTGATGAATGTTTCGTGGAAAATGAATTTAAACTCATTTATGTATGATTTTGAGTAAATGAAACTTGTTGTGTTTGAGTGGTGGATTGTGTTGATTTGTGTTCGTCGTATTTGACGTGTTCTTAATTAATACTGATGAAATTTGATATGTGTATGGTTGGATTTTGTGGAGAAATGAATTGATGTGTTTTGGTGTGGATCGTGGATTGAATTTGATGATATGTTTGAGTTTTTTTTGTGTGGAATTTGAAAACCATTAGAGTTAAACGAGTATTAAGAATGGGGAATCTCTTAATGTCTACGTTTACTTAATGTTGTCGTGAAAATCGTTTAAGTTAAACGAGTAATAAGAATGGGGAATCTCTTAATGTCTTGTTTACCTAATGTTTGTTGTGAAAACGGTTTAAGTTAAATGAGTATTAAGAATGGGGAATCTCTTAATGTCTACGTTTACTTAATGTTGTCGTGAAAATCGTTTAAGTTAAACGAGTA
>NC_021162.2:20410985-20418392 GCF_000331145.2 Cicer arietinum | reverse complement strand
GAGTTGTTATCTGATCATGCGTCGGTTTAGGTGGGTTGAGTTGTCAGGTCCGCATTAATTCTTATGTGTTGATGTGGTCGGAAACTAGTTTTGGAATTATTTGAAGTAGTGTTAAGACTCTACTTGATGATGGTTTTATAGGAAAACCATGCTGCCAAGAAGGAATGACGTTCCAAGAGCCAATGCTAATAGGGACGACCGAATGGCGGAGGCTATGAATAATATGGCTAAAACTGTTGCTGCACAGACTGCTGCCAAGACTCAACGTGATCTTGAAAAGAGGGGAAGAGAGATTCGTGCTGCAGAGTCAAGAGGATTAGAAGACTTCCGTCGTTACAATCCTCCCAAGTTTAAGGGGGATGAGAATTCAGAGAAGGCGGATCAATGGATCCAAGAAATGGAGAAGATCTTCGAAATGATTAACTATCAGGTGGGAGTGAAGGTCAACTATGCCACTTATATGCTATTAGGGGTTGCTGAGTACTGGTGGAGGAGTGCAAGATTGTTGATGAGATCAGCTCACGAGGAGGTGAACTGGGAATCATTCAAAAGGAAGTTTTTAGACAAATACTTCCCGATGAGTACTAGGACTAAGCTGGGTGATGATTTCCTGAAACTGCATCAGGGGAACATAACCGTGGGTGAATATGCTGCTAAGTTTGAATCGCTATCGAGACACTTCAGGTTTTTCCGTGAAGAGATTGATGAACTATTCATGTGTCATCGTTTCCAAGACGGACTAAAGTATGAGATTCAAGACTCCGTCTTACCCTTGGGAATTCAATGTTTCCAAGCGCTTGTAGAAAAATGTAAAGAGGTGGAGGATATGAAGAGTAAGAGGGCTAGCCGAGGAGGGAATTTTAGTGCAGGAGGGCCTAGTCGGGGGAATTACCAGAACAACAAGGGGAAACAAGTTGTTAAACCTTATGATCGACCACGAAATAACAACGGTGGGCATAATCGCCCAGGGAACCAGAATTTCGGGAGACAACTGGGACGAGTGGTTCGATGTTTCCGATGTGGGGAAGAGGGACATTATGCTAACGCTTGTACCCCTAATACTCTCACCTACTACAATTGTTAGAAGTCAGGACACATGGCAAAGGATTGCACGGCTCCGAAGGTAGAACCAGTTGCGAATGTAACTAGGGCTACTCGTCCTACTGCTAGAGGACGCGTTTATTGTGTGAGTGCTGAAGAGGGGAATCCATCTGGTAATCTGATTCAACGTGACTGTGAGATTGCAGGTAACACTCTAACTGCACTTTTTGATTCGGGGGCAACCCATTCCTTCATTGCTAAGGATTGTGTGAATCGCTTGAAGTTATCTGTGTCTGTTTAACCTTTTGATTTGGTTGTTTCCACACCTGCTAAGACTTTGACAATAAATTCTGCATGTTTACATTGTCAAATAACTATTCAGAATAGGGATTTCTTGGTTAATTTGATTTGTTTACCTCTACAATCACTCGAGGTCATTCTCGGTATGGATTGGATGTCTTACCATTATGTGATCTTGGATTGTGCTCATAAATTGGTTCTTTTTCCCGAACCAGGAGTTGTTAAGTATCTAGCCGCCAACAGACTCCGAGTGTCGCTAAGAGAAGGAACTCATGAGTTTTTGTCTATGAGTTTTTGTCTCTAGCAAATGTAGAGGCAAAGATAAATGTGGAAATAGAAGATGTGATACTTGTCAACGAGTATCGGGATGTATTTCCAACGGAAATTCCAGGATTGCCACCGGTAAGAGAAGTGGAATTTTTCATTGATTTGCACCTAGGAATGGGACCTATTTCAATGGCACCGTATCGAATGTCGCCATTGGAATTAAATGAGCTCAAAAGCCAAATTGAAGACTTGTTGGAGAAGAAATTTATTAGGCCAAGTGTATCACCATGGGGAGCTCCAATTTTGCTAGTTAAGAAGAAGGAACGCATTTATTGTGTGAATGCTGAAGAGGGAAATCCATCTGGTAATCTGATTCAGCGTGATTGTGAGATTGCAGGTAACACTCTAACTGCACTCTTTGATTCGGGGGCAACCCATTCCTTCATTGCTATGGACTGTGTGAATCGCTTGAAGTTATCTGTGTCTGCTTTACCTTTTGATTTGGTTGTTTCCACGCCTGCTAAGACCTTAACCGTAAATTCTGCATGTTTACATTGTCGAATGACTATACAGAATAAGGATTTCTTGGTTAATCTAATTTGTTTGCCGCTACAATCACTCGAGGTCATCCTCGGTATGGATTGGATGTCTTATCATTATGTGATTTTGGATTGTGCTCGTAAATTGGTTCTTTTCCCCGAACCAGGAGTTGTTAAGTATTTAGCTGCTAACAAACTCCGAGTGTCGCTAAGTGAAGGGACTCATGAGTTTTTGTCTCTAGCAAATGTAGAGGCAAAGATAAATGTGGAAATAGAAGATGTGATACTTGTCAACGAGTATCGGGATGTATTTCCAACGGAAATTCCAGGATTGCCACCGGTAAGAGAAGTGGAATTCTTCATTGATTTGCACCCAGGAACGGGACCCATTTCAATGGCACCTTATCGAATGTCGCCATTGGAATTAAATGAGCTCAAAGGCCAAATTGAAGACTTGTTGGAGAAGAAATTCATCAGACCGAGTGTATCACCATGGGGTGCTCCAGTTTTGCTAGTTAAGAAGAAGGACGGAAGCTCGCGCCTATGTGTGGATTATAGACAGCTTAACAAGGCAACTATTAAGAATCGTTATCCTTTGCCACGAATCGATGATTTGATGGATCAATTGAGGGGGGCCGCGATATTTTCGAAGATTGACTTGAAGTCGGGTTACCATCAGATCCGAGTAAGGGAAGGAGACATTCAGAAAACAGCTTTCAGAACCCGCTACGGACATTATGAATACCTGGTTATGCCGTTTGGAGTTACCAATGCACCGGCAATTTTCATGGACTACATGAACAGGATCTTTAATTCGTTCCTTGATAAATTCGTGGTGGTATTCATTGATGATATATTGATTTATTCAAGGACTGAAGAAGAGCATGGAGAACATTTGCGACAAGTTCTTGAGATTTTACGCGAGAAGCGATTGTATGCCAATCTGTCGAAGTGTGAATTTTGGCTAGAGAAAGTGAATTTCTTGGGACATGTGATAACCAAGGAAGGAATCGCTGTAGATCCGGCTAAGATTGAGGCGGTTCTTGCTTGGAAACAGCCTCAGACTGTCACTGACATACGGAGTTTTGTAGGACTGGCAGGGTACTACAGGAGGTTTATCGAAGGTTTTGCTAAGATTGTGACTCCACTGACACAACTCACTAGAAAGGATCAACCGTTCGCATGGACAGAGAAGTGTGAGGAAAATTTCCAGTTACTAAAGAGAAAGTTGACGACCTCACCTGTATTGGTATTACCGCAATCAGAAGAACCCTATGAAGTTTATTGTGATGCATCTCACCAAGGGTTAGGATGTGTTCTGATGCAACACAAGAAAGCTGTGGCTTATGCCTCGAGACAATTGAAGATTCATGAGAGGAACTATCCTACTCATGATTTGGAGCTTGCCGCGGTTGTTTTTGCATTAAAGATCTGGAGGCATTATTTATATGGGTGCACGTTCACCGTGTTCAGCGACCATAAAAGCTTGAAATATTTGTTTGATCAGAAGGAGTTGAACATGCGCCAGAGACGATGGATGGAGACTCTCAAGGATTTTGATTTCACACTGCAGTACCACCCTGGGAAGGCCAATGTAGTGGCTGATGCGTTGAGCAGAAGAAGTGTATCGGTGTCTTCACTGATTATGGCTAGACAACAAGAGTTGTGGGGAGCTTTTAGAGACTTGCACTTGAACGTAGAGTTTGCACCGGGAATTTTGAAATTCGGAATGATTAAGATCTCGAGTGGATTACTTGAAGACATTGCGAATTCTCAGGATGACGTCTTAATTCAAGAGAAGAGGAATCTAATAGTACAAGGGAAGACGACTGAGTTCAAGATTGGGGCAGATAATGTTTTGCGGTGTAATGGTAGGATTTGTGTACCAGAAATTACAGATATGCGGAAAACGATTTTAGAAGAGGCGCATAAGAGTAAGCTGAGTATTCATCCTGGGGCAACAAAGATGTATCAGGATTTGAGGCAGAATTATTGGTGGCCAGGAATGAAGAAACATGTGGCGGAATATGTATCCACTTGTCTAACTTGTCAGAAAGCGAAGGTGGAACATCAGCGACCTGCTGGAATGTTGCAACCTTTAGATATTCCTGAATGGAAGTGGGACAGCATTTCCATGGATTTTATAACCGGATTACCAAAGACAAGGAGAAAGAATGATTCCATATGGGTGATAGTGGATCGACTAACTAAATCTGCTCACTTTTTGCCGGTAAGGACCACCTATAAGGTAGATCAGCTAACAGAGATCTACATTGCTGAAATTGTGAGGTTACACGGGGTACCATCGAGTATTGTATCAGACCGTGATCTGAAGTTCACATCACATTTTTGGGGAGCATTGCACGAAGCGTTGGGAACGAAACTACGATTGAGTTCAGCTTACCATCCACAAACGGACGGACAGACTGAAAGGACGAATCAGTCCCTGGAAGATCTGTTGAGAGCATGTGTATTAGATGATAGGGGAAGTTGGGATGATGTACTTCCGTTGATTGAGTTCACTTACAACAATAGTTTCCACGCAAGTATTGGAATGGCACCATATGAGGCTTTATATGGGCGCAAGTGTCAAACGCCCTTGTGTTGGTATAAGGACGGTGAAAGTATGATTGTCGGACCGGAGATGGTGCAACAGACTACAGCTAAGGTAAGGAAGATCAAGAAGAAAATGAAGACTTCACAGGATCGTCAGAAGAGTTACGCGGACAAGCGTCGCAGACTTTTAGAATTCGAACAGGGTGACCATGTATTTCTGAGAGTCACACCCACTACTGGAGTAGGTAGAGCCTTGAAATCGAAGAAGTTGACTCCGAAATTCATTGGACCATATCAGATTTCTGCACGAATTGGGCCTGTTGCTTATCGGATTGCATTGCCTCTGATACTGTCCAATATTCATGACGTGTTTCATGTGTCACAGTTGAGGAAACATCTTGCAGATCCATCTCATGTGATTGAACCACACACAATCCAACTGAAGGATAACTTGTCATTCGAAGTACCACATATGAGAATTGATGACAGGAAGATTAAGCGATTGAGGACCAAGGATGTTTCGTTGGTCAAACTAGTTTGGAACCCAATTACTGGAGATGCGACTTGGGAACTGGAGAGCAAGATGAGAGAACAACACCCAAAGTTATTTGTCGACGCATAGTTTCGAGGACGAAACTAATTTTAGGGGGGTAGTAATGTAAGACCCATAATTTTAAAGTACACTTTATGTATTTTTGTGTATTTTGGATCCCGTGATAGGCAGTACGTTTATGGTTTTCGGTTTTTTTGTAAATTGTGCAGACCCGTGATAGGTGGCACCTCGATAAACGATACGGGCCCGTGATAGGCAGTACGTTTATGGTTTTCGGTTTTTTTGTAAATTGTGCAGACCCGTGATAGGTGGCACCTCGATAAACGATACGGGCCCGTGATAGGCAGTACGTTTATGGTTTTCGGTTTTTTTGTAAATTGTGCAGACCCGTGATAGGTGGCACCTCGATAAACGATACGGGCCCGTGATAGGCAGTACGTTTATGGTTTTCGGTTTTTTTGTAAATTGTGCAGACCCGTGATAGGTGGCACCTCGATAAACGATACGGGCCCGTGATAGGCAGTACGTTTATGGTTTTCGGTTTTTTTGTAAATTGTGCAGACCCGTGATAGGTGGCACCTCGATAAACGATACGGGCCCGTGATAGGCAGTACGTTTATGGTTTTCGGTTTTTTTGTAAATTGTGCAGACCCGTGATAGGTGGCACCTCGATAAACGATACGGGCCCGTGATAGGCAGTACGTTTATGGTTTTCGGTTTTTTTGTAAATTGTGCAGACCCGTGATAGGTGGCACCTCGATAAACGATACGGGCCCGTGATAGGCAGTACGTTTATGGTTTTCGGTTTTTTTGTAAATTGTGCAGACCCGTGATAGGTGGCACCTCGATAAACGATACGGGCCCGTGATAGGCAGTACGTTTATGGTTTTCGGTTTTTTTGTAAATTGTGCAGACCCGTGATAGGTGGCACCTCGATAAACGATACGGGCCCGTGATAGGCAGTACGTTTATGGTTTTCGGTTTTTTTGTAAATTGTGCAGACCCGTGATAGGTGGCACCTCGATAAACGATACGGGCCCGTGATAGGCAGTACGTTTATGGTTTTCGGTTTTTTTGTAAATTGTGCAGACCCGTGATAGGTGGCACCTCGATAAACGATACGGGCCCGTGATAGGCAGTACGTTTATGGTTTTCGCTTTTTTGTAAATTGTGCAGACCCGTGATAGGTGGCACCTCGATAAACGGTACGGGCCCGTGATAGGCAGTACGTTTATGGTTTTCGCTTTTTTGTAAATTGTGCAGACCCGTGATAGGTGGCACCTCGATAAACGGTACGGGCCCGTGATAGGCAGTACGTTTATGGTTTACGCTTTTTAGTAAATCGTGCAGACCCGTGATAGGTGGCACCTTGATAAATAGTACTTTCGCCTGTGATAGGCGGTATATTTATGATTTACGTTTTTGTAAACCGTGCAGACCCGTGATAGGTGGCACCTCGATAAACGGTACGGGCCCGTGATATGCAGTACATTTATGGTTTTCGCTTTTTTGTAAATTGTGCAGACCCGTGATAGGTGCCACCTTGGTAAATAGTAGTTTGGCCTGTGATAGGCGGTACATTAATGTGTTTTGGTATGAGTTGTGGATTGGATCTGATAATATGTTTTGAGTTTGTTTGGTGTGGAATTTGAAAACCATTAGAGTTAAACGAGTGTTAACAATGGGGAATCTTTTAATGTCTACATTTACTTAATGTTTTGTTTTGAAAATCGTTTAAGTTAAATGAGTATTAAGAATGGGGAATCTCTTAATGTCTTGTTTACTTAATGTGTGTTTGTGAAAATCGTTTAAGTTAAACGAGTATTAAGAATGGGGAATCTCTTAATGTCTACGTTTACTTAATGTTGTCGTGAAAATCGTTTAAGTTAAACGAGTATTAAGAATGGGGAATCTCTTAATGTCTACTTTAATTAATGTTTTGTTTTGAAAATCGTTTAAGTTAAATGAGTATTAAGAATGTGGAATCTCTTAATGTCTTGTTTACTTAATGTTTTATTTTGAAAATCGTTTAAGTTAAATGAGAATTAAGAATGTGGAATCTCTTAATGTCTTGTTTACTTAATATTCGTTTTGGAAATCGTTTAAGTTTAAAGAGTATTCAGAATGGGGAATCTCTTAATATTTTTGTTT
>NC_021162.2:20394996-20408832 GCF_000331145.2 Cicer arietinum | reverse complement strand
AGTTGAAAGGTTATTTTGTGCATTTAAAAACATAAATGTTATGTGTTAATTGTTAATTTCAGTTGGTGACCCTTTACAACTATTATGGAAATCTGGGCTTTGCCCTCAGATTAGAGACAGGACAATCCTACTGGTTCGTACCCTGCGGATGGGAATGTAGATGGGAATGTTTGACCGGAGTTATTTTAGGAGGATCTCACGGGGCGCGTGGAGATCACTCAGGGTGTATAGCTATAGTTTTTTTTGTAGAATGATCAGATTAGGATGACATAGAGGGAACAAATGTCTTTCTTTTGGATTACGTTATTTTGAACTGGAAAACTGTACCTTTACTAATATTGTCAGTATGACATCTTATTTGAATGGGTTCCATGTATCATTTGTTGTTGTGTAAATACTTTGCATTCATATTTTGAGAAACCTTTCCGCTGCTTGTAAATTATTAATGACTCAATTATTTATCCAAAGGTATTTCCTTATTTATTTCTCTGTTTTATTTTAATTTCTTTTGAAAAAAAAAATACACCCTCGCTTTGAAACTCGGGGTGTTACAATCTTCTTATTGTTCAAGTATATGTTAACCATATCATTTTTGGTTCCACTAATGGCAAGCTTTACCAAAAATTATTTAAGTCAATGCTTAATGAGTTTGAAATGAGCATGATGGGTGAATTGAAATTCTTTTTGGGAATTCAAATTCATCAAAGTCCATAGGGAGTGCTTATTCACCAAACCAAATACACAAGAGAATTACTTAAAAAAATTAAAATGGATGACTGTAAGGTTATAGCAACTCCTATGCATCCATCTTGCTCTTTTGAAAATGATGAAACTGGTAAGAAGGTATATCATAAGGTATAAAAAGGAATGATAGGTTCCCTTCTTTACTTAACTGCCTCTAGACCTTACATTTTGTTTAGTGTGTGTGTGTGTGCCAAAATTCAATATGATCCTAAAGAATCCCACTTAAGAGGATCTTTAGATATCTAAAATCCACAACTAACCTTGGTTTGTGTTATAAGCCCTCCTCTAAGTATAGGTTAGTTAGTTTATGTGAAGCTGACTATGCTGAAGATAAGCTAGAAAGGAAGAACACCAGTGAAAATTACACTTTCCTTGGTGAGAATCTGATATCTTGGTCAAGAAAAAGACAAGGAACCATTGCACTATCAACAACACTAGCATAATATATCTCAACAACTAGTTGCAATACTCAAGTGTTGTGGATGAAACATCAACTTGCTGATTTCCAAATTAATAAGAGTAACATCCCTATACTCTATGATAACACTTATGTTATATGTTTAACCAAAAATCCTAATTTACATTGTAGAGAAAAATATATAGAGATCAAACATCATTTCATAAGAAAGTATGTTCATAATGGTATTTTAGGCATAAAATTTGTAGAAACTAATCATCAGTGGACTGACATTTTCACAAAACCCCATGATGTGGACATATTTGAGTTTATAAAGAGTCATCTAATAATTGTATTTGTTAAAGAATGATGTTGCCTCTAATAAAAACAGAATGACTAGTTAAAAAATTTCTTGTTTTGCCTCTGATAAAATTGAATTTGTCTGTGCCCCTAGTAAAACAAAATTCAATTAAAATAGTTGTGATAATCTGACAAAGTTCAATATCTGAAATTTTTTTTCCTGCTTTTCTTTATTTGAAGAAAAGTCAGTATTTGAAGAACTATTTTTTTATAAATTGTCATAATATTATTTTCAATTTTAAATCAGACATGCATATTCTAAGGGGGAGCTTTGTTGAACCCTTGCTTATCTGTTTATTTTAAATTAAAAATCATTTACAAAAATGGATGATGGTCATCATAAAAAAGGGGGAGATTGTGAGATCAAAATTTGTTTAAAGTAAAAACCATGTCGTGAAGGACACAAGACCATTCCTTGAAGGACATTCATCAATACTTTGAAGGACAAAGGCAATGCTGCAAAGGTTTCTATAAATTGCACAAAAATTACGAGATCAAAGTAACAGACTAACACAACAATTCCAAACAGAAAAAGAACTGGTCACAACAACTTACAACATTCTTTCAAAATGAAATAATCTCAAATTAGCAAGCACAAACATTGAGTTAAAAAATTGTCAAATTTATCTAAGTGTTAAGAAACAAATATTTGGGAGCTTATATTACAAATACAGTCTAGTGAGAGAAAAAATTATTATGCCCACAAACACTATTTCTTTGTAATCAAGCCCAATAGTGCTTGATTGTGTTCCTCAACGGCTTGATGCCACTAATCTAAAAGTTGAGAAGACTTGTTAGAACTTGTAAGCTAAGTTCGATAGTGACTGCCTTTTCCTCAACAACTTGACGGTACAAAGTTGGAGGTGAGAAGATTGAACATAATCATTGTGACTAACTAAGTGTTCAAGTGTAAGTTCTAAATAAAGTGGATTAAATCATTCGAAAGAGGGGATTGGACATAGCTACTAAGTTAGTAGTGAACCAAGATAAAATAGATGTGTCATTTATTTTACCATTTCAGTTTTTAAACCATTCGAAATAATTTAACAAAACACTATAAACACAATTGAACCCCCCTTTCTCGTGTTTCTTGACCAAGAAGAGCTTCAGAGGCATGCTTCAAATTCACTCTTCAAAGATAGTCTTCAGACCCAAACTTTAGAGCCAAACTTTAGAGCCAAACAATAAAGAGAGTATTCATAACCTTCAAAGGCACATTGCTTTTATAGACATATGTTCAGAGGCAGACGTGTATGCTTATGTGTTTCTCTGATCTCATCCTCTAGTCACCTCCTCTAGTCACTTCCTCTGGTGACTCTCTATGGTCACTACCTCGAATAGTTTCATCTAGTCGCTTCCTCTAGTACCTTCCTTTGATTTTCTTGTCATGATTGTTGCACACTTAATGAATCTTTAATCCAAACAAATTTTTCTCATAATATACCTTTGAAAATGTCAAAGATTACAATTGAAACCTAAAACATGGTAAACTAGATTGCAAAATAGAACTGAAAGTACAATTATTAAGGCTGAGCAAAAGTATGAATGTGGGGAAAATTAAGCAAGTATAAGTCGTGATGAATACTAGTTGAACAAATCACATTCAGGGAGATGTTGTCGCGTATTAAACAATAAGTAGCATGAAATACAAGATGACAATTACGAGAATTGGCTAACCTTGGAATTGAAATGAGATTAGTATAAAATTGAGATAGATAAAGAACATCATTCAAGTAAAAGTCATTGTTAAAAAAAAGAGTCCCAACAAATTGAGCAATAATCAAGGAACTGTTAGGAAATTTAATGGAAATAGGTCGAAATCGTTTAACAGATTGAAACATGTTGGCAAAAAAGCGAACAAGATCAGTTGTGCATGTGTTCATAATCCAAGAATGATTAGAAAATAATTTAGAAATTTGATGGGAAAAAGAATTACCCAATATGATAAAAGTTGAATTTTGAAGTTGATTTACAATGTTTGTAAAAGAAGATGTGGAGGCTTGAAGTAAAGAAATAAAATCCTTTTGCTGACCCAAAGTGAAAACTTGAGTAGCATTGTCCAAACATGAAGAATCAGAATCATTGGAAACAACAACATCCTCAACATCAAGACTAGTAGATGAGAAATTGTTGGAAGCACCCAAATTAGGTGGTGAATGGTTGAGAGGATTTATTGTAGTGGGTGCAAATTTTGTAGTCCCGATCGCAACCACTAGAACCACGACCACCACCCGGAGAGGAACCACAACAAGAGTTGGAAATAGCATCGACAATTTTAACTTCTTTTGTAGGACTAAAGAATTGACGTTCTTGTTGTATAAGCGTCGAAAAAACCTTGAACTAGAAATATTGTTGATTCAAGCCCTTAAGGAAATGAATGACATAGTCGTTTTCTTTGTATTCCCTTATCTTTGGTAAGAGATTGAAAGAACAAATAGGTGTACGAGACTAAGAAGGCAAGAGACAAAAATTATCCAACTTTTGCCAGAGTTTCTTTAAATTTTTAAAATAGGTTGTAATAGAAGAATCACCTTGCCTAATATCATTAATTTCTTCTTACAAGTCTAAAATTTGAAATATGTCTCCTTAATGATAGTTTCATTTTGTTCTTTCCATATATCTGCAGCAAAATCCATCCACATAATACTTTGCGCAATGTTCGGTTCAATTGCGTTCGTAATCTAAGACATAACCATGGTGTTACACTCATCCCATGACATCAAAAGTCCATTTTTATCTTTAGGGCGAGAAATGGTACTAGTTTTGTTCTTCAAACGAAGGTACGTGTCATTTTCATAACAAAGGGATACGAGCATCGCGCTAAACGGTACATGTCATTTTGATAACTTCGATTGTGATTTGGGGATTTCTTGACGAGTTGTTGGATGGTTGATTGATCGTCAAACGATGAAGAATAAGACGTATCGTGATAAAAATCCATCGCAAATTTCATAAAAAAAACGAAAAATAAAAGAGAAATCACATCATAGAAAAAAACATAGAATGAAAAAGACGAAGGATAAATTTTTAAGGTTTGAGCGACTATACCATGTTACTAAATTTTATATCTAACGAAGAGCATTTATAAAAATATCTTTTAGAATAAATTATACCATATTAAGGGTTTTGTCTTCTTACATGAAATTGAAACAAAAGATGTAACTAACTGGTTAAAGAAACTAAAATAGAAAACCTAATGAAAAAACTAATTTCTCCAATCCATTTAAAATTGCAAGTAGTTATTAATGATTAATATAAAACGATTTATATTAGGTTCATCTCTGAACAAACAAACAAATACATGTAACAAATAATCAAATACATTAAAATGACTCAAAAATAAGAGTATTATTTTATTTTTACTGTTTTTTATTTGATTTTCACGGTTTTTTATTTATTCTCATATGTAAAATTGTTGGTGTACAATTGTATTAGTTTGCTTTTACCGGATAAGTTTTTGTCTATTTGGTAATTCTAGAATCCTTTTTCTTAAATTAACAGTTTTTTTTATTCGATTTATTTTTATGATCTCAAATTGATGTCTTAAACGAAAATATAATCCCGTATAGATATGACTTTTTTTTTTACTGAATTATAGATATGACATGAAAAAGTACAATTGTGTCAATTAATTCAATACATACATATGTTGTGGTATAAAATAAAATATAACTAAATATGTTTTTTGTTAACAATGAAAAGAGGAAGAGGAGAAACAATCACTCTAGGGTTTCATAACATAGAATGAACCAAACTAAAGTTAATAGGGTTACAATGAGTATATATACAGGAAAATAAAAAGTGTCTAAAATACCCTTACTACTAATATATAATAACATTATCTAATAGCTCCCCTTAAACTCACGATGCATTAACATGGAGCATCGAGAGTTTGTCAACTAAAAAACGGAAACGTTTAATGGAATGCATCTTTGTGAATAAATCAGCAATCTGTAAAGAAGAAGAGACAAATGGTAGAGTAATAGTTCCATGTTGAAGATGATGACGAGTAAGATGACAATCAATCTCAATGTGTTTGGTGCGTTTATGAAAGACCGAGTTGTGAGCAATTTGAATAGCACTCTTGTTATCGCAGTGCATCAGAGTTGGCTCAGAAAGAGAGATACCCATATCAGACAAAAGCCAACGCAACCAAATTATTTCAACAGTAGTGGATGCCATAGCACGACACTCAGCTTCTGTAGAGGAGCGAGAGACCATTTCTTGTTTCTTACTCTTCCAAGAAATAAGAGAGTCTCCAAGAAAGATACAAAATCATGTGGTGGATTTACGATTAGTGGTATCACCAGCCCAATCAGCATCAGAATAAGCTTGTAACTCCAATGAGGATGACGATGAAAAAAGAAGACTTTGAAATTGAGTTCCTCGAAGATAACGAAGAATCCGAAGAACTGTTGCCCAATGTACTATAGTGGGAGAGACAACAAACTGACTAACAACATGAACAACATAAGCAATATCGGGTCTGGTAATCATAAGATACACTAAGCTGCCAACCAAAGTATGATACAAAGTGGAATCTGGTAAAGGAACACCATCTGAGGGAGCATATTTGACATTCAACTCAAGAGGAGTATTTGCTGCTCTAGTATTAGAAAGACGAGCCTGATCAAGAATGTTGGCAATGTACTTGGATGGAGAAAGAAGGTAACCTCTAGGAGAGTAGGCAACTTCAATCCCCAAGAAATAGCGAAGAGTTCTCAAGTCCTTCATCTCAAACTGTTTGGCTAACTGCAATTTCAACTCATTGATTCCACTAACATCATCACCTGTAATAATCATATCATCAACATATAGAGAAAGAATTATGCGACCATGAGTGGTGGACCTTATAAACAATGCAGAATCATGTTCACTAGAGTGAAAACCAAGAGAAGTGATCACATTAGAGAATTTCTCAAACCAAGCTCGAGGAGCCTGTTTAAGACCATATAGAGCCTTTTTTAACTTACATACTTCCCCTAGATTATGAGAAACTCCTTGTGGAGGGACCATATAGACTTCTTCATGAAGCTCACCATTTAAAAAGGCATTTTTGACATCCATTTGGGAAATATGTCATTGACGAATAGATGCAACTGCAATAAGAGTACGAATAGTGGTCATCTTGGCTACAGGAGCAAAAGTCTCTTCATAATTCATACCATATTGTTGAGAGAAACCCTTAGCAACAAGATGTGCTTTGTAGCGCTCAACTGACCCATCATACTTAGTTTTGATCTTGTATACCCAACGAGACCCAATAGCACGTTTTCCAGGAGGAACCCAAGTGTTGGTTTTGTGCAATGCAGATAGTTCTTCTGCCATAGCTTGCTGCCATAGAGAATCAAGAACATCCTCTTTATAGGAAGAGGGCTCAGACAAACTGTGAATAGAGGTTAAAAAAGAAGCAAACGAAGCTGAGTAAGTGGAATAGACAAAATCAGGTAACTAAGTAGACTTACGTTGACGAGAAGGGTAACGAGGAGGATCAACAATCGCAGGAGGTGGTTGGACAGCCGGGGGGACAAGAGGGATGTCATCATGTGGAGTAGTAGTATTTGTCCTGCAATTCTCAACATTACAATCACTAGAAGCGATATCATTAGGACCAAACGGATCAATATAGGTTAGTTCAGAACTCTTAGTAATCTGAGAATCAGAGGAAACAGAGTAAAAAGGGATGTGCTCAAGAAAAAAAAAAACATTACAAGATACATAAAGTTTTCTTGCATGAGGATCATAACAAGCATAACCCTTTTGACCATCCCCATAACCAAGAAAAACACATATGGCTGAACAAGAAGACAACTTACTGCGCTCTACTTGAGGGCGAAGAACAAAACAAGTAGAACCAAAAAATTTCAAAGAATAGTAATCAGGGGTAGAAGCATACAATTTTTCAAAGGGAGACAAACCTGATATGATAGAGGATGGAATTCTATTAATAGCATGAACAGCAGTAAGAACTGCTTCTCCCCAAAACTCACTAGGAACTGAAGCGGACAACAAAAGGGAACAAGCAGTCTCTATAATGTGATGGTGTTTCCTTTCAGCAACTCTATTTTGTTGAGGAGTATCAATACAAGATGTTTGGTGGCGGGTGCCATCATAAGCAAGTAATTCAGAAAATTTATTAGAGGTATATTCACCACCTAAATCACAACGAAAACACTTTATAACAGAATTATGTTGAGTTTTGACCATTGCACGAAATATATGATAAATGTCAAAAAATTCAGACCGATTTTTCATAAGATAAACCCAACAATAACGAGTGTAATCATCAATAAACGAAACATAATATCTAGATCCACCTTTGGTGAGCACCGGTGATGGACCCCAAACATCAGAGTGAACTAAATCAAAAGGCGCATATGAAACGGAAACACTTTTACTAAACGGTAAAGCTGGAAATTTAGCAAGTTTACAACCACAACAATCTGAGATATCACAGGGTTTTAACTTTCCTAAGGCTCCAGTAGAAGCCAAATATTTTAATCTAGAAGAATAAACATGTCCAAGGCGAGAATGCCATAAATAAAAACTAGAAGATAAGGAATTCAAGCGAAAACTAGATAATAAGTCAGCAGTAGTTGTTGAGGCTGCAGTATCTGGGAGTCGTAGGTCATCCAAAACGTAAAGTCCCCCCTGTCTATGGCATGTCCCAATCATCCTCTCGGAATGTGGATCATGCACACAACAACAAGTGGAAGAAACATAACTGAATAACCGAAATCACATATTTGACTAACAGAAGCAAGACTCAAAGTAAGATTAGGAATATAATAAACATTAGAAAGAGACAAGTTAGGTGTGGAGACAAAACCAATGCCTGCTAGTGGCATAGGAGTGCCATCAGCAGTCATAACCGACACAAACGAGGCAGGTTTCACATATACAAAAGATTTATCATCGTATGTCATATGATGAGATGCTCTAGAATCAAGAATCCATATGGAATGAGATATACCTGACATATCAGAGGAGTTCAAACCTTTAGAAGAGGTGGCATACATGGCATGTGATTGAGTGACAAGAAGTCTTTGAAGCTATTCTGCAATATCAGATATTTGGGAAGCATTCTCTGATGAGTATACATAACCAGAACTAGAGCCAATGGTAGGAGGAGCAGAAGCAACAACATTGGACGATGGCCCCCTAAAATTCTTCTTATGTGCTCTCCCCAATTTCGGACAATGTGCTTTCCAATGACCTTTTTCTTTGCAGAATGCACATTCATCATTACCAAGCCCAACTCTCCCTTGAGATGTTTTTTTTTTCAACAGGAGCAACAAAAACAGATGGAGGAGTTGAGAGAATTCCCTTATCTAACACACCAGAATGAGTCTTAAGTCTGATTTCTTCTGCCAACAATTCACTAACTACTGATTCAACATTAGGAAGGGAGAACGATGCAAAATACCCCCACGAAGGCCCTCAAAATCATCACGAAGAGCCATTAGAAACCAAACCAGACGTTGCTCTTCTATTTGATCAATGTATGCTTTGACAGCTTTCAACTCAGGTGATTCCATAAGAGCCAATTAATTCCACATATTAGTCATTGCTGAATAGAATTCCTGAATGGTCATACTGTTCTGCTTAAGGGCTCTAATATCATTTTCCAACTGATAACGATTTGCAAAGTTAGATTGAACATACAAACGTTTCCAAGTTATCCCAAATCTCTTTAGCAGTATCATATTTTGCTAGTTGTACTCCTATAGACAACTCAACAGAATTATTAATCCAAGTAATATTGTTTGAATTACTAACATTCCATATTTTCAGATCTTTTACATATTGAGTTTCATCCTTTTTATTTGTAGGCTTAACAGAAGTTCCATCAACAAAATCCCACATATCTTTTCCAATCAAAATTTTTTTCATCACATAACTCTAATAAGAGTAATTTTGTCCATTGAGGTGAACACTAACAGCTTGAAGAGAATCATCCTTAGCACCAACCATAACAAATAATGACAGAAAAATACGACAAACACAATCACTGAGACAAAATAAATTAGGGATAATCTGGTGTTGTGCGAGCATGATTTCTCCCTCTCCAGATGTCGTTTCGCCGATCCGACCGTTGAAGACGAAGACCTAAATATTGCGAATCTGCTGTCCAAAAATCAGCTCGATCCAACGGTTAACAAATGCGCAATCGATGTTTTTCTGAGACTGATTTAACAAAATCGGGAATATAGCTACTCTTCTCTTTTCTCTTTTGGTGGTTGTCTTTCCTATCAAAATAGTCTCTCTCTTCTTTGCGGTAGATCCCAAAATCAACCAAAGTTCTTTGATACCATGTTAACAATAAAAAGAAGAAGAAGAGAAACAACCACTCTAGGGTTTCATAACATAGAAGAAACCAAACTAAAGTTAATAGGGTTACAATGAGTATATATACATGAAAATAAAAATGTCTAAAATACCCTTACTAGTAATATATAATAACATTATCTAATATTTTTAATTATTATAAAATCTTTTAGTCCTTTTAAAAAAATTATAACTTTTCATTTTTATAAAATTATTGGGTGCATTTGTTTCAGATTTTTTTTCATGAAGGAATCTATTTTTTTAAAACAAAATCATTTTTATTTGTTTTAACGGTGTTTGTTTCAGATTTTTTTAAAATCATTTTATTAAAAAACATCAGTTTTTGGCTAAAAATGAAAAGCTAAAAATAATAGTTTCATAGATGAGAGAGAAAGATGCCACAAGTTTATAAAAATATAAATTAACTCATTAATGAGATAAAATGATGTAATTACCCTTACATTTTTTAGAAAATACAAAATCGCCCTCTATCAATTTTTACTAGATTTTTATCAAGTAACTTCCTTTTTCTTCTCTATTTCTCCGCATCAATTTATCCCTATTTTTTTGTTGTTGTTTCTATCCATTTTAATTTTACATTATTCATACGTTGATACAAATTTTATTTTCTTTTGTGTATTTATTTTTTATTTTTTGATGAGTACTTAAGCAAATTAATCAATTTTGAAATGTGTTTAAGATATAAATTAAACTTATAGCGAGAGGGAGAAAAATATTGGATAAAAGGAAGAGGTAGAGATATGACGTAGAAAAAGAGAGATTAATGTATTTAGAAAAAATCATGTCCTTTATGAAAGTGCAAACATGAGAAGTCCAAAACATTCTGACAATGATTTTATGTTTTTCGATGATTTTCTTCTTCAATCTTGAGTATCTATTTATAGTTAAAATTTGGGCTTCAATTTAGTCTTTGTTTAATTGTGAATTGTATTTTGTTCAGATTGTGTTTGTAAATTCTTCAAATTGATTATGTTCCTTTTTTTTTCTGTAGATAAATTTTGATCAAATCTTTGTCCAATCTTCTTCCAATCTTCTTTAAATCTTTGTCAAATCTTCTTTAAATGTTTGTCAAATCTTCTTCAAAACTTGATCAAACTACATAATTTTTTTTTCAAATGTTGATTATATCTTCTTTCATATTCTTTGAAGTCAAATATATTGCTGTCATAAAATATTTTTGTTATCATAAAAACTCTAATTATAAAATGACTTTGGTTCCAACACTTTATAGTAATTTTGTAGTTAAAAGAATCACTTTTATAAAATTGTATATAAACAGATTAAAATTATTTTAAAAAAAATTATTTTTATGATAGTAAACAAACGGAAATTAAAAAATCATTTTTAAACAAATCTATACAAAATAATTTATAAATTGTTTAAACTAGAAATCATTTTTAAACTAAATTTAAAATTATTGCGTGTAGTTTTTGTTTATGTCGTTAAATCAATATATATTTTTCTAATAATTTATAGACATGTTTACGACATTTTCAAAAGTTGATCCCCCAAAAATGAGTTTAAAATATAATTTATAGATTTTTACAAAATTAAAAATCAGCAATTTACTTGTGGATTTTCCTTCGAAAATAATTCCACAAGTAATACATTAGTATTTCCCATTTTTAGTTTGCTTCGGATATAAGCTCAACTACATATTCGCCTCAAACACCATCTTTTCATTTTGCCTATGTGTTTTTGCAGGAAAGATCTGCATCAAATTCCGCAACATAGTTTACATTTGTTATATTAAAAAATAGGCTAAACATCATTCGTGGTCCTTTAACTTAATTTCTGTTAACGATTTAGTCTTTTATCTTTTTTTTCCCTATTTGGTCCTTTATGTTTTTAAATAATTTCAGCTTTATCCTTTAAGTGGGGTTCCGTTAAGAAAAAGTTAAAAAACGTTCATCTGGATCATTGCATATGTTCATCAAACCTTTAGGAACGATTATCACTGATCTGAATTGATGTCTATGGAGTATAAATACCTCATAGTTTCAGTTTTAACGAATCAATCCTACTACCAAACTTAGAACAAACTTTGAACATTTTCCTGATATATTTCCAAAACATTAAGGGTAACTTTTTTTGAAAATGGATGAGGAATTTTGTAATTTTTGCTTAACGAAATTTCACTTAAAGGGTAATGCTTTAAAAACAAAAAGAACCAAATCGAAAAAAAAAGAAGATAAATGACTAAATCGTCAATCGAAATTAAGTAAAGAGACTACGGGTAATATTTAGTCTAAAAAATATTTTGAACTTTATTTAACATAAAAAATTTAAAATGATTTTATATTTACTCAAGATAAAATAGTAAATATTATTACATTAGATAAGCCACAAATATCATGTATATTTTATATGCCATATTTTTCAGTATTATAAAAGGAAAATCAATTTTGAAATATCTTCTAAGCAAAAATAGTTTAAAACAATTGTAATTCAATTAATATTTATTAACAACTAACTAATATATAAACAAAAACATAACCTGGTATGTTTTCTTCTCAGCTGACTCTAATAAACCACATTTGATTTTTGATTTTTCTATTCTATAGATTGTATTAACGGCACTCTCCGACTTGTATTACTTTCGTAGATATTGAATTTCCCAAACTTTATTCTTTATCCTCGCAAACCCTAGCCTCCATTTTTGTTCTCGCCATTCTCCTTCATTCTTGCCTCTCTCGTTCCATTAGCGTATCCACCTTCGCAACCTTCAAACGCCATTTTGCAGTTACTTGGTTCTTCTTCTTTTGACAGTGGTAGTGATAGCATCAAAAGATCTGTAGTAGCATGAGCCTGAATCACCTTCTACCGTTTTGCATTGGCTCTGAATTTCTACTTAAATTTTGTGTGTTTTGTTTTCTAAACATTTGCTTTGATTCCAGATATGGTGTTTTAGTGAGATTGAATTGATTTGCTTTGCTTTCATGCTTGAAGGTAAGAAAAATTATGTTAAGCTTTAACAAATTTTTACCATCCATTGAATTTATTTCAACTACAATGTTAAGACACTACCACTCCACGATAATTCCAACAATGGAGGCGAAGTTCATCTGAATGATCCACTTGCTATTGCGAAGCTTCAAGAAGCTACCAGAACTAACAGTGTTGAAGCATATAAACAGTACTCCAAGACCATTCAGGAATTAAATAAGGCTTGCCATTTGAGAGGGCTTCTGAAATTTAAAGAGACATCATGTAACATTCCTATTGATGAGGTCGACCCTGCAAGTGAAATAGTTAAACGATTTTGTACTGGTGCCATCAGTTATGGGTCAATATCATTGGAGGCTCACACAGCATTAGCAATGGCAATGAACAAAATTGGAGGGAAATCCAACACAGGTTCGTCAAACTTATTTAAGAATATTGAGTCACAATTTAGTCATATTTGAACATAAATGACAAGTCTTTTGTCCAGGCGTCAAATCCGTCCAGCATAATTTTTCCAATTAGAATATCATGCGAACTACTATTTTGTAAATCTATTTCTCCATAATTTCTTTGATTTTATGATGATTTTTTTCTTGATTATTTGTTGTAGGTGACGGAGGTGAGCAGCCATCTCGTATGGAGCCTCTTGCTGATGGCTCAAGGAATCCCAAAAGGAGTGCCATTAAGCAGGTCGCTAGTGGGAGATTTGGAGTTTCAAGTTACTACCTTACAAATGCTGATGAACTTCAGATAAAGATGGCCCAGGTAATTGTCGTAACTTGCTCTTTCCAATCAAGGTTATTGTTCTTTTCCTTAATTCACAATAAAATTTCATCAATCTGGTGCCCCTGCATTCCTGTTGGAATTAAGGTTCTGTTGTTTATGAATTTATATTAATGGCAGATGATGCTGGGACTTAAAGGCACCTTTGGGTGCTCTTGCGTCTTTAATTGAAACCTACATTTTTTCTTTGGTGAGGTGGAGTGGTAGTGTCTTAACATTGTAGTTGTAATCCATTGTAGTAATTTTTATTTTTGAAT
>NC_021162.2:20385985-20394983 GCF_000331145.2 Cicer arietinum | reverse complement strand
ATTCCTGCTTCTCTGTCTCATTTGAAGGAATGGGTTCAGTTTCTCGATGTAAATAGCTATGTTATATGACTTGATTCTGGATTATCCCTGCTTTTTTTTTTTTTATAACCATGTGAGGGAGAAATTTACTGTTATGTGGAGCTAAATTTTTTTTTTTTGTGTTGCTGCAGAAATCCTATAAAACTAAACAATACAAAAAGGGATTCAAAGCAGCCGATGCCATTTTGAAATGATTTCCAGATCATGGAGGTATACTTTTTCGTGCTTGCTTTTACTTGTCTTGAATGTTTTATTTCCTTGTTACATGTTTAAGTTAAGTAACACACCACCTATCTTTTTTACTTAAGTTACTTATCCTCTCTCCATTTCTTAATTATCATGGTTCTTTGGGAATTTTTTAACCACATACTACAGTGCATAGTTTTGATGCGGATTTACCTTACATTATGTTGATGTGTACTTTTGTTAATTTTTCCCATTCATCACTTCACAAGTCCTAAGCTGTAAAAAATCATCAGGGTCATTCTGCTGTATCTCATCTGAGAATTTTGCATGTTCACTTGATAGCTCAACTGAACCATTTCCTACTGATATCCCTTGATCAGAACTTTCATGTAAGTCATTTGTGTTGAGGTGTGAAAGAGTAGAATCTGCAAGAGCCTCTTCTCTTGAGTTAATTGCGCTCATTTGATGAAAAGTGAATATAATAAAATATAATATGAAAAGATCGGTAACAGCTTCAAGAAGGCCAAATCTGTTTTAATTGGCAAGGTTTGTCCCCTGGTTTTTCTCTGCATTCGTACCTTTGATTATTGTTCGTAGTTTATCAGTTACCTTGGGAGAATGCTTTGCACTACTTTTTAAGCTTTATGATTGTCTGTGTCTTTTAATGGTAATCCTGCTCTTATTGTGAAGCATGTTGGTGTTGTATGCTTGTCTTCATAACAGAAGTTTAAGCGGCAAGTGATACTTTGACATTTACCATGTAATCACTTGGGGATTCTTTTTCTCCACCGTTGAACTCTTTACATCATAAAAATGATATCTCATTCTGTATTCCGTATATATGCGTATACATATATATGATTGTAATTTTAAAGTAGAGGGGGAGGCGAGAAAGATGGTTCATCCTTTGAAAGCTATAATCTTTGCAAATTTTCCTCATTATCTTTGAGCTTGAACTTTATGGTTTCTTTTTCGCCTTTCTCGTTGATGATTCAATTAGCTCACTGAACATATGATGAAGCTTACTTATTAATCTGCTATAGGTGGACTGTGATGAGCATAAGACTTTGTGCAGCAAATATGGAGTCTCTGGGTACCCAACAATTCAGTGGTTTCCAAAAGGATCTGTAGAACCCAAAAAGGAGGCTGGAAGGTCATGCCCTTCATCATAGGTAAGGAGGACTAGATAAGCATCTACATTCATTCATTCTCTCTCTCTCTCTCTCTCATGGTTGAAACTTTTCACCAGGATATGAAACTTTTGAGAAATTGGGAGCAATTGGAACATTAGTAAACCTGTTGGTCTATCTTACAACCGTATTCAACCTGAACAACATCACAGCTGCAAACATCATCAACATATTCAGTGGCAGCACCAACTTTGCTACTTTTGCTATGTGTTTTCTTTTCTAATACATTTTTTGGTCGCTACAACACATTAGTATTCTGCACTATCACTTCCTTTCTGGTATTAATTTAATAGATAAATTATTCATTTCATGCAAAGAAAAAAAAATCAATAAATTGTGCTAAATTTTCTATGAATCACTACACTTTTAATTCTATTTCCATGCATCTAATAGGGATTGCTTGCAAATGACAATATTAACTTAATAGACATCATTCAACAAAGTTCTATGATTCACTACACTTTTTTGTGTCTGTGTCGTATCTGGTGTTTGCATTTCATATTCAATTTTAATTCTTGTTCCCTGCATCCAAACAGGGTTTGCTTGCAATACAACTAACAGCAGTATTCAAGAATTTGCATCCACCACTGTGGAAAGGAAAGCCACACATGCAAAGGTCCAACAACTGGCCAAATGGCTTTTCTAATATCAGGATTTGGTCTACTCTTAGTAGGTGCAGCAGGGGTTAGACCATGTAATTTAGCATTTGGGATTTTGATCAGTTCAACCCCAAAACAGATTCAGGAAAGAAAGGAATCAATAGTTTCTTCAATTGGTATTTCACTTTGGCACAGATGGTGTCTTTAACACTAATTGTATATATTCAATCAAATGTGAGTTGGGCTATTGGTTTGGGAACTCCTGCTGCTTTGATGTTCATATCACGTGTTGTGTTTTTCATGGGAGCTAAATTGTATCTTAAAGTTAAACCAAGTGGTAGTCCTGACACTAGTATTGTTCAAGTCATAGTTGTCGCTGTCAAGAAAAGAAGACTTAAACTACCTTCTGACCAGTGGTTATTGTATATCCAGCTACATCAGATTTGGTTAAGACCTTGAAGCATGTACGTTTTGCTGCTTTCGGCAAATTCACTTGGAAGGAATTAACTAGAGCGGGATGAAATTACTTTGGTTGTTGTAATTTGACTGTACTATATACTTATTTATACTTTTAGCTTTTTTGGAACCATGCTTTAATTAGTAATTATGATTTGTAAACATGATATATACTTTGTATGGGTAGAAATTTGACTTTTAATATTTGTTCTAATTTCTAAATATTGCAATTAAAGATTAATATTAAATAATTCAAAAATATATTCATAAAAATTAAATTAAAATATTTTCATATTCTTTTTTGCATTAAATGTATGGATTGAATTTAAAAGTTCAAAATGTTTGTCATGACCACATGTAGCTATGGATTTTCCTACGAATTTATCTACAATACTAATTTCAAGTAGAATTTTCTACAAAGTTTTCTGCGGATTACATGCCACATTGTCCTTGGAGGAAATTCTTTGGTCAAACTTTTGCTGCAAATGTTGTGTGATTTTTCTGCAGAAATATCTTTAGAAACATTACCTGCGGATTCTCAAATCTTCAAGAAATAATTATCCACAGAGGTTCTACGTGGAGAAATTATTTCTTGAAAATTCGCAGGTTATGCGTAATTTTAGCTTAAATCAGCAAGAAAACCAGTTTCATATATTTGACTTTTTTAACACTCTTTTTTTCTCCTAAAATAAATATTCTATTTTTGTGTGTTAGTCTTTAATATAGAGTTAAATTTTTTCGTCTTAATTTTAGTAGTTGTGATGTATTGAGAATGTAAAATACTTTACGCTACCAATACATATACACTAAAACTCAAATTATAATTTAATCTTGGGAACAAATACCCTTATTCCTTTTTAATGGCAATTCAATAATGGTTCCTTATCTTATTTATAATATTTTGGTCTATTATATTCTTTTTTTAAAATCAATCTTTTATGTTTCAAAATATGTATAAAAAAATAAATAAAATTCATAATAATATTCATCATCATTATATTAAATCGAAAAAATAAAAATAAAAACTCAATTTAAAAATAAACTCACAATTTAAAAATAAATCCAAAAAATAAAAAACCTCCAAATTTAAAAATAAAAAACAATGGGGGTTGGTTAGTGGAAGGGGATGGATCTAGTGAAAATCCCAAAAAGACTGAATCTATATGACCTTGCGTTCATAGTTCAATTCTTTACCATATGTACAATTTTTGTATTATTATTTCTTTCGATTTTTCACATAATAAAAATAAATTTATAATCCGAAAAGCATTGGGACAAGGGATTGAACTTATGAACTTAGCATATTATTTGCCACTAAACTAATGTATTTCTGTGAAAAATATGGGCAAATCTTTTATATAGTACATTAGTTTAAAAAATAGTATATATATATGTTAAAATTAGATAATTAAAACAATAGTACAATTGCATCATTGCAATTAAATTTTCTAACTAATAGGTTTGTTAATTAGTTAAGATTTAAATTTTGAATTATCAAAATTAAAATTTCAAAGTCATAGTTAGTCTAATTAGGTTAGATTGAACTATTAGATCATCGAAATTATAATTTATAGATCATATTTAATCTAAATAGTTAAAATTAAACTGTTGGAACGTCGAAATTTAAATTTATTAGTCATAGTTAGTTTAATTATTTAAGATTAAATTGTTGGATTATCGAAATTTAAATTTATAAGACATAGTCAATCTAATTTTTTGAACCGTTGGATCCTTGCAATTTAAACTTCTAAAACATAGTCAATACAATTAGTTAAGATTGAAATATCAGAACATCAAAATTAGATAACATATGACTTATAAATTTTAATTTCGATGATTCGACGATTTAATCTTAACTGATTAGATTGACTAGGACTTATAAATTTTAATTTTGATTATTCAACAGTTTAATCTTAATTAATTAGACTATCTATAGCTCAGAAATTATAATTTCAAAACAACTCCATGTTAACTAATTAGACTAAATATGACAAATAAATTCTAATTTTGATGATCCAACGGTTCAAACTTAACAAATTAGATTGACTAAATTTGAAATTTAATAATCCACCGGTTCAATCTTAAGTGATTAGATTAAATATCACTTAAAATTTTAAATTTAAAAAATCCAACGATTCAATCTTAACTAATTAGAGTAAATATGACTTATAAACTATATTATCAATGATCCATCGATTTAATTTAATCTAATTAGACTAATTATAACTAAAAAATTATAATTTCAATTATCCAACAGTTCAATCTATCTTAATTATACTAAAGATGTCTGAGAAATTCAAATTTCAATGATCTAATAGTTAATCTATCTAATTAGACTAAAGATGACTAAGAAATTATAACTTCAATGATCTAATAGTTTAATCAAACTTAATTAACCTAAAGATGATTAAGAAATTCTATTTTCGATGATTTGACTATTTAATCTTAACTAATCAGACCTACTATAACTTAGAAATTTAAATTTTGACGATCCAACAATTCAATCTTAACTAGTTAGACCAACTATTTCTTATAAATTTAAATTTTGAGGATCCAACGGTTAAATTTAAAATAACTAGACAAAATATAACTTAGAAACTATAATTTTGACTTGCAATATCTTAAATAATTAAACAAAATATGACTTAGAAATTCTAATTTCGATGATATGCCAATTCAGCCATAATTAATTAGTTTGATTATGACATAGAAATTTTAATTTCGACGATCAACAATTTAATTTTAACTAATTAGACTAAATATGACTTAGAAATTATAATTTAAATAATTGTATGGTTTAATCTAACCTAATTAAACTAATTATGACATACTGAAATATTTTAATTTTAATGATCTAATTATTTAAGCTAGTGAATTGTAATTTTAAGTATTTTTTATATTAATATTTATTTTTCTATTAATTAGGATAAAGACTTAAGTGCAATTATGGGTGATAATATACAAAAGGTGCAGCACACTTTATAATTTGAATTGATCTCATTAAATGAAATGATAATTAGTGTTGCTTATTGACTTAACTTGAAAAAAACTTTATTTGCCCACTTCATTGTAGAATTATCTATATTTTTTATGCAACAACTTTGTATAATTGATAATCTTGGAGGATTAGAAGTAGGAACAACTCATAGTCTGTGTAGGTTGAATCACTCTACAGAGCCTCAAAATTTTGAAATTTCTAAAATATTAGTTATATATTATCAACGTTTATAAATTATTAAATTTCCAAATTATTTTTAAGACAGTTTTGATGAGAAGTATTGTATTTTTGAAGGTTTAATGTTAAGTAAGAGTTAAAGACGTAATTGTGAAGATTGCAATAAATGATTGGATTCGAAGGGATGTTTGGTTATGAGAAATACAAATGAGAGGCGATATTGATAGGAAATATATTTAAAAGAAAAATACCGTTCAAGTGCACTCGCGGCTTAGTAGAATGAGTTTTGATTTTTACAATTTAAAATATCAATAAAAATATGAAAACTAACGATAGATAGATGTGACTATCCTTAAATTTCTTGTTAACAAAATATTTTAAATTTGTACTTCATTTAAATCTCATTAAATTGTTGCCATTAAAAATTCGTTGAGTTAAACTAATGTCACTCATTAATTAACATATCAGAATCCTTGATCATAACGATAATCTTTTCAATTAAACATTTACATCTATTGGTGAGCTGAACATTAATATACAACTCAAATCAAGTAAGAAAAAAATGAATAAACAAATACAATAAAAAATAAAAATAATCACTAAAGAGTTTTCTCCAACGGTTAACAGTAGTTATGTCCCAAAAGCTTCTTTTCTTGGCCATCGGTAGTGATTTTATTTGATTAAGTGTTCTGATAGCTATCTTCTCTTCATTATACTTAATCTCTGGAGTGAGATAAGTTGCAGTAAAGGACGAGGGTCCGGTCATTCGCTTTTTATTTGGTTGAATTGGAGGAGTCCAAAGACGAGATGAAACCGATGGTCGTGTTGAGCAGGAACATGCTGCTAAGGACTGTGCTTCGAGTGTCAAAAGTTTTTGTTGCTGCTGTAGCTGCATTCGCAATTCACGATTCTCCTTTTGCAGCTCAAGTACCAGCTTGGCCTGGTCTGTTCCAGTTTCAGTTACTGGTAATAGATCCTCATTTGCATCATTTGCCTGCATCCATGTCTAACTGGTTTCAATTTTATTATTCAGAATCAACGGAGTGATATATTTAAAATGGTTAGAGGATTCAACCTTTGTTCGAATCATCTTGGCTCTGTCAGCCCAATGAAGGGTGTTTTGAGTTTCACCAGATGAGAGGTTACTCGAGCTTATGTTAGCAATCATGACAGTTCTGCACTTTCCTCCTAGTGAATCTTTGAGAAGCTGTGTCAATTTTGAATTTCGGTATGGTATATGCTTCTTTCCCTCTACAAGAGCATTGATGCAGCTGCTTAGTGCAAGAAGAGACCGGTTTATGTTGGCACCCTCAAGAGATCTAAGTGTTCTTCGATTTGTGGCAAGAGCTCTCTCTGACCCTGCAAGATCAACCAACGAGAGCTTTCCCACATTGTTAATAATATTCATTGCAGCATCTCTAACTTGGTATTCAACAACAACCTATATGTAACAAATAAACTAAGCACAAGTCACAATCACAGCATATAAGGGTTTTTGCATCATTTTCTGTAAACAACCTTCAAAAGTGTACCTGCAAGACAGCATGGGAACGTGAAGATGTTTCATTTGCACGAGTTGGTTCTGTAGTTCTGTTATGATTTCCTTGCTGAAGCAATGTCATCACCTGAAGCAGCAAACGAAAATTAAAACTCAAAAAATTCATACAACAATCTTCCAATATACCAGAATGGTTTAGAATATTACTTCATCAACAGAGTAAACTCTGTATTGTGTAAGACCTGCTGCCACATTCCCCTAAAATATAGTTAGACAAGGTATGATCAGATTGTGATTTAATGGGATGCAGCGAAAATAACAACTCCTAAAATTACAGTTACGATAAAGAATGCACCTGTTTATCTTCTCTCAAAACCAGAGGTCTTCCAGGTGAAATCAAATCTTTTATAGTTTCATTATAAACCTCGAGATAGGACAGATGAACAACATGGTTTCCATCACAACTTCTCGTCTTGATTTTATCGAAAAGATCCTTAATTGCCAACACCATCACCCCCGGGCTCTCCAATGTACCAATCATTGTGTAAGTTTTTCCAGCTCCAGTGGCACCATAACAGAAAACTGTCCCATTCCTCCCTTGTAGAACTCCTTCCACAAGTTCTGAGGTTCTGAAAATGAAATGTAAACAAGTTTTTAACCATACACCAATTAATAACATTATGACGTGAAAGCACTTATAGAACTAGTCTATACAGTGTTATTAAACTTCATAAGATTAAAATAGAAAGTAAAGAGATGAAAAAACTTCATAGATTGTAAAAAATAAAAGTGCTTGAATGTAACCACAATTGTATGTGTCAGACACTCTTCAATTATTAAAGTGAGCTGAATGGAATAAAATAATTATCTTGATGTTTTACCAAAAAGAGTTTAAAAAAAGTTTCCATATCAAAACCCAATATTGGAAGAGAATCCAATAAGACATATTTAATTTAATAATGATATACTATGTTTATAGGAAAGCCAAATTTAGGAAAATTATGAATGAAAAGAATCAATGAAGCACATACACGGACTGGCACAGATACCCAACACCACATATGTGTTAATAATTTGAGAAAATAAATTAATTGAATGTAATTAAGGTTTGAATGTCGTGGCATAGAGAAGAGAACTCACGAGGTGGAATAAACTTCCTGTTGAGTAGCTGAATCAGGAAAGCAAGCATCAAAGGTGAAATGACGTCCACGAATTCTATTCAACCTCAAGTAATCGTTAGGATTAACCAAATCGGTCAAATAAACGTCACGGGGATTCACGATCCTCACACAACACCTCGAACCCGCTTCCTTTTCCTTCTTCGAAATTGGTCTCACTCTCACAAGCACCGTTACTCTGTTCCCTGTTTTCTTCGTTTCCGGTAACGATAGCTTCCGAGCCACGACACGGTTCTTGGAAGAAGGGTTCTTGGGAGGTGAAAGGTTTGGTTGTTCGTATAAGAGTGTTAGGGCTTTCAACTTCTCCTTCAAACCTTGATGTGGATTTGAACCGTTCATTGTGTGAGATCGAGTTGAAACTGGCATTGAAACGTTTCTTGCAATTTGTTCATAAAGTTGAGGAGTTTTTGTTTGGTCTACGAGAGAATCCATGAGTAGAAATTTCTTGGTTTTGAAAGCTTGATTTTATGATTGTTAAACGATGCGATGAATATCAGTGTTTGTGAGAGTCAAAAGTGTTTGTAAGAGGCAACATAGACAATATATAGCCCAAAGCATGATGGTTGAGGTTTTATTTATTATTATTATTATTATTATTATTATTATTATTATTATTATTATTATTATTATTATTATTATTATTATTATTATTATTATTATTATTATTATTATTATTA
>NC_021162.2:20383423-20384399 GCF_000331145.2 Cicer arietinum | reverse complement strand
AGTCTAGAAAACCTAGACAATTTATTTTAGAAGAAGATGGCAGCATAAGAATTAGAATGAATCGAAGTCAGTCTATTATAACTAACTAATCATTAAAATATTTATCTGAAACAAGTTCTAGAAAATCAGTAGATTCAACATCTACCATTAATATTAACTTAACAGGAGTGGATTTTGTACCCTCAATACCTCAACCATTATATGAACCTTGCCCAGATTGTCAAGGATCAGAGTCACTAGAAATGTCACCTACAGCATCTCAGGTATTATGAGTAATTGAATTAGAAGTAGACAAAGTTTGGTTAAGAGAAGATTTTGAAGCAGATTATAATACAGATAAAAGAAAATGGTATTTTAATACTTTCTCAAAAGAAATAACAAGTGATTATAGAGAAAAATATTATGAGTATCTTAAAGAAATCAGATTAAATATTTATTTCTTTAATTGGTTTGAAAACTACTGTTTAGAAAATAATATAGAAAACCCTTTTATCGAAAAAAATCACATAAATGTTAATACTAAAATAAGTAATAAATGGAAGACTGTAGATGATAAAGTAATAGAATCTATACATCCTCCATTAGAAGCAATAAAAATAGAAAAGAATGGAATTATATTTGAAGCTTCACCTTTTAAAACAATTAAACATCCAAATCATGAAAATAAGGAAATAGGAAGAGTCCAGACTCAATTAAATTTTAGTAATCAAATATTGCATACTATGGCTGAACAATTAGATAGAGTAGAATTACAAGTGAATAAAAGCCATCCCAGTACGTCTAGTGAAATTAATTCATATAAAGATTACAAACTAGATCCAAAAAGACCTATCTATAAATTGATAAATGTACCTGAAAAAGAATTAAAAGAAGCAAAATTAAAAAATAACTCAGATGAATTAATAGAACAATTAAAAAGGTTAACAATCACAAATAATTCTCAAGTCAATGTGTTATCACAAGACCCCGAGGAGTT
>NC_021162.2:20379961-20383279 GCF_000331145.2 Cicer arietinum | reverse complement strand
GAAATTACTTCTATAAAACAAGAAATTCAATTATTAAAGCAAAAGGATTTAGAATTAGATGTTAAGTATTTAGAATTAAAAGGAAAAGGTATATTAGAACAACAAAAGTTAGAAAGTAATAATAATGATATAAAAGAAAAAGAGCCTTATTTATTTTTGTTAAATAAATTAATTGTACACAAATGGTACTGCCCAATAACTATAATTATTAAAATAAAAAATTTGAGTTTATTGCATTATTTAATTCGGGCGCAGACTCTAATTGTATCCAAGAAGGGTTAATACCCACTAAATATTACGAAGAAACCCTAGAAAGATTAAGTGGAGCCAATGGTTCTAGATTATGTGTTACTTATAAATTACCTGATGCAAATGTATGTAAAAATGGAATTTGCTATCATACTTCATTTTTATTAGTAAAAGATATTAGAGAAAGTGTAATTATAGGAAATCCTTTTTTAGCATTAATATACCAATTCACCGTATCACATGAAGATCTTACTACAAAAGCATTAGGAAAGACAATAAAATTTGAATTTGTTCAAAAACCCAAAATTAAAGAATTAAATATGTTACAAGAAGCATCAACATCAAGCCTTAATTTAATCTCTCAAAAGAAGAAACAAATAGGAATGATAAGCAAAGAGATTTATTTTAAAAGAATAGAAGAACAATTACAAAATAAAATTATACAAAATAAAATAAAAGAATTACAAGATAAATTTGAAAAAGAAATTTGTGCAGATCATCCCAATGCTTTCTGGACTAGAAAGAAGCATGTGGTCTCACTTCCTTATGAACCCAGTTTTAATGAATGAAACATTCTCACTATGGCAAGACCAATACAAATGAATCAACAATACCTAGAATATTGTAAAAAGGAAATACAAGAATACTTAGATAAAGGATTAATAAGACCCACTAAGTCTCCCTGGAGTTGTGCAGGGTTCTATGTAATGAACTCAGCAGAATTAGATAGAGGAGCACCCAGATTAGTTATAAATTATAAACCATTAAATAAAGTATTACAATGGATTAGATATCCAATACCTAATAAAAAAGATTTAGTAAGTAGATTACATAGTTCATCGGTATTCTCTAAATTTGATATGAAATCAGGATATTACCAAATACAAATAAAAGAAGAAGATAAATATAAAACAGCCTTTGTAGTACCCTTTGGACATTACGAATGGAATGTTATGCCATTCGGATTAAAGAATGCACCTAGTGAATTCCAAAATATTATGAATGACATTTTTAATAATTACCAACATTTTACTATTGTATACTTAGATGACGTATTAGTATTTTCAAAAGGTATTAATCAACATTTTGAACATCTAGAAAAATTCTTTAATATTATTAAAGAAAATGGATTAGTGGTGTCGGCCAAGAAAATGAAATTATTTCAGGATAATATTAGATTTTTAGGATTCAATATTTATCAAGGAACAATAACACCAATTAGTAGGTCAATAGAATTTGGAGAAAAATTTCCTAATGAATTAAAAGACAAAACTCAATTACAAAGATTCTTAGGATGTGTAAATTATGTAGCAGATTTTATTCCCAACCTTAGGATTATATGTTCACCTTTATTTAAAAGACTAAGAAAAAATCCACCCAAATGGGATGAGACTATGACCGATAGTGTCAAAATCTTAAAACAAATAATTAAAAAATTACCTTGCTTAGGAATTCCAGACCCTCAAGCCCTACTAATAGTAGAGACTGACTCATCAGAGTTAGGATATGGAGGAGTGTTAAAACAAAAATTACCAAGAAACCCAAAATAGCAAGTAGTGAGATATTACTCTGGAATCTGGAACACAACCTAACTAAAATATAGTACTGTTAAAAAAGAAATTTTGGCAATTGTTTTATGCATTACAAAATTCCAAGATGACTTATTTTCAAAGAAATTTTTATTAAAAATTGATTGTAAAGCAGCAAGAGATGTTTTACAAAAGGATGTTAAAAACCTGGTTTCTAAACATATTTTTGCTAGATGGCAATCTTTACTTTCTTGTTTTGATTTCGAAATAGAACATATTAAAGGAGAGAAAAACTCATTACCAGATTTTCTTACAAGAGAATTTTTACAGGGAAAGCACAATGAGTCATAAAGATAAATATGGACCCCCAATTACCGAAGAAAAAATTACAAAAACACCCACAATGAAACAGGTATTACAAACTCCCTCTTCTTCCTCCCAATTACCAAACCAAAACATGTTTACCCCATTAACCCCATTAGCATTACCATCTTTTTACCCGACAACTTCCATGCAACCAAAAACAATAAGACCCGCAATCCAATCCCAATTAATCTCACCATTACAATTTTCCTTAAACACGCCGTCCCAATTAAATACTACAACACAAAAACCAGAAAAATTACCCTATTATACACCCCCTAGTAACCTAAATTGTCCATTTATAGAAAAAGATTACAAGAAAATACTTTTTCTTGTGGAACCTGAATATTCATTAAGTAAATCATTACTTCAGATTGTTTCTCATTATTACCCTCACGGATTTCATTATCTACCATCACCCCGGAAAAAACAAGATTATTCTATGAGTTTGTTTTAGTTGATACTGATTCAATTGAAATAACTCATACATACGACAAGGTCGATAAACAGAAAATTATTTTTTCAAAATTTAAAATATTAAAGGTATTATCACCAACAGATTGGAAAGATCACCCTTCAGCATTAAAGAAATTTTCCAGAAAATTTAGTCCTCAGCAATATTCTTATTATGATTATATGGAAGCATGGACAAACATGCTATTACAAGAACCCTTTGAACATTCTTGGTTCATTTGGTTTAAAAAAGACATCTCGTTACAATTTCCATTATGGTTTATTAAATGGTTCAATGAATGGGGACCTGAGCCCGAAATTTACCCAGAATTTGCTGAATCAGCATTCCAAGAATTTATTAAAGAAACTAATTTTCCGGATCACATGAAGATATTAATTTTCACGCAAGCTTTGGTATTTCATGGATTACTTTGTGGACGTATAGAAAAGAATTATCAATTCCTGATTCTAATATGAATTGGGTATTCAGAGTTATTAAAATTAAATGGGGGAACAAATTTAATCCAGAATTATTAAAAGAATCCACACTGTTAGAATGGTTTAAAAGAAATCCTAAATTTCTTATTAAGCCAAAAGAGAACATTAAAGAAGGACAGTTTTTGGCTGAAAAATCAAAGATCATGGCAGAATTATCATCATCTTCTAATAAAAAGGAATTTTTGAAGAAATTACAGGCAGCAATATCTGAGTCTGAAAATAACAA
>NC_021162.2:20379431-20379891 GCF_000331145.2 Cicer arietinum | reverse complement strand
AGAAATCTAAATTATTGAAGGAAAAATGTGACCATACTCGGGACCCAAGGCATTAAAGATTCTCAGACAAAGCATGATGGCTACTTTTGACAAAAGATAACCCATTATCTTGATGTCATTATAAAGGCGGACAACATTATGTTTACTTTTGACTTTTGCAATGTATTATTAAGCTTTTTACTACTCTCTTAATAAAGGTAGTTGAATTATTAATGCTATTTGAATTATGTAAGGGCATCAATGTAAATTAGTGCAAGGACATTATTGTAATCTAAGACCTATCCTCCCATTATAAAAGGAAGTGATCCTTTATTGTGTAAGGCATTCGAAAAACAAAAATAAAAAAAAAAAAGTTTGCCAATCGTTCCCTTGCAATTCCCTCATTCTCTGAAAGAAATTGTAAGTTTTAATCATGAACAACTTTATGAATTCTTGTTACTTTCAATTAGTTTTTCAAACT
>NC_021162.2:20378590-20379080 GCF_000331145.2 Cicer arietinum | reverse complement strand
AATTATTGAAGGAAAAATGTGACCATACTCGGGACCCAAGGCATTAAAGATTCTCAGACAAAGCATGATGGCTACTTTTGACAAAAGATAACCCATTATCTTGATGTCATTATAAAGGCGGACAACATTATGTTTACTTTTGACTTTTGCAATGTATTATTAAGCTTTTTACTACTCTCTTTAATAAAGTTAGTAGAATTATTAATGCTATTTGAATTATGTAAGGGCATCAATGTAAATTAGTGCAAGGACATTATTGTAATCTAAGACCTATCCTCCCATTATAAAAGGAAGTGATCCTTTATTGTGTAAGGCATTCGAAAAACAAAAATAAAAAAAAAAAAGTTTGCCAATCGTTCCCTTGCAATTCCCTCATTCTCTGAAAGAAATTGTAAGTTTTAATCATGAACAACTTTATGAATTCTTGTTACTTTCAATTAGTTTTTCAAACTGGTTTCTTATTAACAACTAAATTAGACGATTTATTATT
>NC_021162.2:20373694-20378095 GCF_000331145.2 Cicer arietinum | reverse complement strand
TATTATTATTACTATTATTATTACTATTATTATTACTATTATTATTATTATTATTATTACTATAATTATTATTATTATTATTATTATTATTATTATAATAAGAGATAATGTTCACAAAGGCATTATCGACATTATATTTATGGGTAATGACTATCAATGTGAAGTAGCAATGTCAATTACAAGAAATTGGAGTTTGAGTTGTGTTTCACCTTTTTAAAATTTTCTGTTAAAACTTAAAGAATTTAACTCAAGATTAATCTTGGTTATGAAAATAGAAAACGGAGAATGTATTTGGTTAGTGAAAAACACACAATTTAACTTATCTATTTAATTTGATAATCAAAAGACTAGAAATAAATAGAGATAAAGGAAGAAATATCACACATAGATATATCCTGGTTCACCAAACCTGAGTTACGTCCAGTCCTTACAACCGTGAGATTTTTCAATAAGTGTTCAAAACGGAGAACGTTCTTGGTTTTTACACCACCAGTCCTCACACTAAGATATATCCTGGTTCACCCAACCCGGGTTACGTACAGTCCTAACAATCGTGAGATTTTTCAATAAGTATTCAAAACGGAGAACGTTCTTGGGTTTTACACCACTAGTCCAGATCAACCTTGACCTGTTACAATATTCACCTTTCAACCTAGAAATGATTTTTACAATCACCTTTCAGCATTGAAAGGATTTTTACAAACACACTCAATCTAACATAAAAGATAGACTTGTGTTACAAATGATGTGTATGATAAAAATGTTTGAGAATTTGAAACTTCTCAACACTTGTTTTAGATAAATGAAAGACAAACTCAGTGAATAATGATTCAAAAATATAGTAAATAAAGCTGGAGTTTGCTTGAAGAGTTTTTGACTTGTTCTTACTTGAACAAGTGTTGGTAGATTTGTAGATTGAACTCTTGCCTTCATCTTTCAATTGATCTTCAATTTATAGATGTTAGAAGGCTTTGAATATTTAGTTTAAAATGAATGTATCCATTGGACACACTTCCCAAGTGTCAGATATGTTTAAACATGTGTTTATATTGTTGTCCAGAACGTTCTTGCTTTTGGCCTTGATGGGAAACGTGGATGAGTGAGTGAGTGAATGAGTTGTCACATGCCAGTTGGCACCGTTTTGAGTAAGGTTTATGCAGAACTTTCTGCAGAATAATGTAAGTACAATGTGCTTGTGTCCTTGCTCACAACTAATCAATTTTGGAGATCAATCTTGATGTTGTTTTCCACCTTTGGACATTGATGTCGAGTTCTTGGCTTCACCATTGATACTCTTTAATATGTGGCTTAGAATGTGGAAAATTATATGCTTTAATTATGCCTTTTAAAGGAGAATAACTAGAATGTTCTTTTGTAAAACAAGAACAATCTTCGTTTTCTGTTTTGTATGAGTGTTGGATTTTGACAGCTGTTGTGTGTCAGTCCTTTGCCTTAGAAACATGATGTGCTTTATGCAAAAAGGTGCAGCAGCAGTGTCGTTGCTGTCATGGTTGTCCTTGCTCATAGCTCATCAATTTGAAGATTGATCTTGATGTTTTGCTTTGCCTTTGTTGATCCTCTTTGATCGAATCTATCCAAAACAATCTTGTGTATATTATTGAATTCCTCTATAATGAATACGGATGTTTTGTAGTGTAGATAAATGTAGTTTCTTAGTCCAGTTCGATCTTAAATCACAACAGATTTTGCTATTTGTAAACAAAAATGTTATTGGATTAAAGCTGTGAAAATGAAGAACGTTCTTCGTTTCTGTTTTGAGTGATTGCTGGATTTTGACCATTTTGACAGCTGTTGTGTGCCAAGGTTTTCTGTTCTTTACGTGTGTCAGTGATGCAGTGACGTTATCAAATTTGATCTTTCTTCTTTCAAGTGATCTTGCTTCTCATTTATAGCATAGTGTGATCATTGATTGTTGAATGAATGTATTTGATCTTCTTCATGAAGATGCTATCTTGAAGATGTAATAATCATTCTCTTGAATGATTGATATATGATACATTCCTTTTGAGATTATTTCATTATTGAGTGAATACTTATGCACTTTGATGAAGTGAATGGCTTATTGCTTGTTCACTAATGCAATTCATGTTCCTTAAACAAAACTCAAGTGCAATAATTAGTAGACCACCATTCATGAAACTTAATTATTTATTTCATAAGATTTATTGTCATTAAAACATACATAAAAAACGTTTTTGCCTCAACACAATGGACATATATTTTTACAAAATCTTTTGTTAAAGATAGATTCAATTTTATAAAGAAGAATTTAAATATTCACTTTATAAAAGAATGATTATTTAAATTCTATGTTGATTATCTAAAATGAATTTTCATTTTGTCTCTAGAGAATTGAACTTTTATTTTGTGTAACACCCCGATTTTTAACAGTGCGAATGTATTTTGTTTTGTTTTAAAAAAACAAATTAATAAAAATACCATGTCGTAACACAAACGACAAAAGTCATAAATAATTAAATCATAATTTACAACCGGCAAAAATAGTTTGTTTCAAATACATAAGTTCCATTGCGACAACAACATGGCAATAAGGAAGGAGAATAAATAAAATTCATAAATAAAATCATATGCTGATCATTAATCTAATTAAGGGTAACTGGGTACTGAGGATCCACAAGTGGCACCAAGCCTCACTGCTTTCGATTGCAAATCAAAATCATTGCTATGCCATGTCTTCAACGTCGTTGCAATTCCAGCACGACTCCAAACTCTAATAACCTCGGGGCAGAAGCCTGGTCCACAATAATGTAAAGAATCACCAACTGAAATTAGAAAATAACACTTAGCACCATTCTTATATTTCAAATGCTCAAGAGAACCTTTCGACTTAGCATACTCCTCGAAAGGGTTTTCATATGTCAAAAATGCATAAATAATATTGAAAATGAAGTTTTTGACAAACTGGACTGTCGTATTCGAATACAGCATTTCCGTAGCCGAATTCAAGTGCTAAGTCAGTAGCAAAAACTGTACATTGGTATTCGACTACGAGATGATGTAGCTGAATACAAATGCTAAGTCAGTAGCAAAAACTGCACATTTGTATTTGAATACGAGGTTTTGTATCCGAATACAAAGTTAAAATTTTCAATAAAAACTGAACGTTACAAATGTGTATTCGATTACACGCTGCATGTAGCCGAATACAATTGCTAAATATTGTAGGTTTTCCAGTTTTAAAATGGTTCTGAATCATGATACAAAGTCTATGAATAACACTTAGCAATTACGACACAATAACAAACAACAACCGAGTTTGTATACACAATCATCATAGTATAACAAACATGACTAGCGTGTCAAGCACCCTAATGCAATATGTATATGTCAATGCGCATGATTCCAGAATTTCCAATAAAAACCCTCTCCAATGGGCGTAAATCATAATTGTACCGCCTATCATAGACCTTAATACTAATTACCGAGGTGCAGTTTGTCATAGACTAGCACAATTTACTAGAGTGTAGCCTATCACATGCCTTACACATCAGTTAAATCCTCGTAAAGATGAAATGGACCAACTATCACATAGAACCATCCCGTGGCCCATCACGGTCACCACTTAACTTCGTGGCCCATCGCGGTGACCGCTTAACATTGTGGCCCATCGCGGTGGTCGCTTAACATAATGGCCCATCGTTGTCACCAATTAATCTGTGGCCTATCACGGTCACCACAAGCTATGGAATGCATGAGCATACTCTGATTCTTCCACGTCAATCATTATGTAAATGCAACTATTACAAGATTCTTCTTTTTTAATACTCATTTAACACTAATAATTTTTCAAAACTTATCACAAAGCATACTCAAAACATTTTATCCTCCATACAATTCATCACACACAAATCACATCAAATTCAATTTCTACAAATTCACACCTCAATCACACATTAGACATTCATAATATCAATTATGAACACATAATTCACACCTCAATCACACCTCAAACATTCATAACATCAATTATGAACACATAATTACATCGAAACTTAATCAACACAAATTCACACCTCAATCACACATCAAACACACATATAGGGTTCCTATATGCAAACTAAAAATTTAGAAGGATCCCTTACCTTAGTTATCGCTTTCTCAACTGTTTTCGCTATTGCGATCAAATACGGTGAAAACTCTTGCTCGCATCCACACCTCAAAAATTAGCTCACAAGCACCGTAGTGTAGAGAGGAGCAACTATCCCTCTTGAAACTTCTTGAATGGAAGTTTAGATCTAGAAGAGAAAGGAAGGTTTGTGTTTTCGTTTTTGAAACCCACCCACACTAACTTTCGAAACAGAGGAAGAAGAATGAAAGGGAACGAGAAGTTGTCCGGGAAAAAGAATATATATATATATA
>NC_021162.2:20370196-20373478 GCF_000331145.2 Cicer arietinum | reverse complement strand
TATATATATATATATATATATTAAACATATTAATAACTCTAATAAAATATATTTTTGGTACTTAACTCACCAAATAAAATAAAGTTGGCTAAATACCTCAGCAATTCAACATAAATTACACTAAAATTGCATAAATTAGGAATTTAAAAATTAAGGGTCTTACATTACTACCATCGAAAAAGAAGTTTCGTCCTCGAAACTTAATGTAAGAATAATAACCATACTAAGTTTGCTTTCAAATTCAACATACATGATAAAACTTGTTTCGTCATGCCTCCGTGAAGAAATGGTCGTCTATCCCTTTTTCATAGGATGCTTAATAACTCTATACAGTAAGAATCTCTCGTTCCATTTAACACGATTTTGTCTACTATCAACAAGAGATTAAGGATGATCAGTTCCTCAATTTATCAATAAGTAGACAACAACCATGATGGTGGCTTAGACTATCCTAACCGAACTGTAATAGCGCTCTTTGCGACATGCACTTAAGGTTATCCTAATGTACAAGCGGTCAAACAATCTTCTCGAGGTCCTCTGAGTTTCTCTTATTTTCCTATAACTTTGATCCTATCGACGAGGTACAATTGCTCAAAATATATCATATAACCTCATATATGCCCACGTGGTATGAAACATCCATTAGGTATGAAACCAAGACACTAAGTATGACACCAACAAACTGAGCACAAAACAATCATTACTACAGAGAACTCCCTAATTTCTCCATTGTCTATAAATCCTCGATTTTCTTTAGTCGCACAACTACGCCAAACCATAGTGTACACATCAAAATGTTGGTCTAATTATCACTTTAATAATTACATTCCAACATCAGGTTGGTGATCAAAGTTTCCTCAAATATTTTCGACAATATGCCAGAACTATACCACCTACAACACCCAAACTTCCTTCAGGTTTAGTGCTTCATTTTAAGAGTCATGTCACCAACAAAAATCCAACTTGAATTTCATTCACTGATTAAGACCTACATTTGTCTCATGTTTAACACCTCAAATTCACTCTTCACTAGTCATTTTCCTACATACTTCGCAATTCTGGACACATCCGAAAATAATTTTCCTACATCTACTGCCAAAATTCCTTATGATACTTCTTAATTCTGCCGCGTCCTTTATTTGTAGCTTGAGGATTATCTTTTCATTATGACAGGTCAAACACGTTGTATTCACTCCATCACTTTTTCATTATACAAACCTTAAATTTATACCTCGAACCTTGATACATGTTTATTATTTCGAAATCATTACTTAGTTTACTCTCGTATGTCTTTTTCCAAAAATTGCTCTCTTCTTTGACAACCACAATTGGTACGCACCATAGTGTGTTATATCCCAAAATGTAACACCCCAAATTTTATAATAAACTATTTTATTAATTAAATAGAATTTTAATAATTAACTTGATGTTAAAATTATTTTATAAAATATGTTTGTAAATTTTTGGATTAATTTTCGTTATATGTGTGTTTTCTACAATATGCTAGTTTTATACATATTTGACTAAACGAGTGATGTAAATAATAATGTTATATTTTTATTATTTTATATATTTTTCTAAAAAATAAGAGTATATTAGTGTAAATATTTTAAAGAATAAGATTTAGGTGATTTTACGTGTATATGTGAGTTTTGATAATTAATATCATATTTCCTTGTGTCTTTGGTTAATATTAAATATGCACTTAATTATATTTAACTATTTCTAAAGATATCTTATTTCAATTATTTATTTTATAAATAATCATCTTGAGATAGTAGTAATATTGTGTTTGATTTTCTTTACTTTTGTATACTTATTTTGGAATTGTGATTATATATATATATATATATATATATATATATATATTTATTATGATTTAGTAATTAATATAAAATATTATTGTTATATTTATTTATTTTATAATTTTGACTATTCTCTAATAATATATTATTATATCGTGAGTATTTTGAAAAATAAGTATAATTATAGTGATTAATTTGAATATGGGAGTTTGAGTTGTTAATAATATATATTTTTTTAAAGGTCAATTATTTTAATTACTCTAATCTATCAAGTATTAGTTTCAAAATATTAGTAATTATATTGTGTTAAAAAAATAATTTGGGTAGTTGTTGGTTTTATTAAAAATAAATAAGTAAAGATTAAAATGTATTTCATGGGTAAAGCCCAAGTAAAACCTAGTTAAAGAATAAAACAAAAAGAAAATAGAGGCAGAGCAAGTTACGCGGCAGCGGCTCCCAAGAAGAATTGGAGGAAAAATAGAAGAAAATTAATACCGGTCGATAATTGTCTCAGAAAATTTTCTCCGTTTCCGTCGAAATTTCAGTATGTTATTTTATACATTTAGTTAATTAAAGACAATTTTCCAGATTTTTAACAACCCCAATTTCTCTCTAAAATACCCGACTCCTTCGTTTGTAGAATTAATTATTTTGCACTGTTCTTCTTCACCGTAAGTCAGATTTGAGTGAAACCAACGCCAAAACGATCCTGTGAAAAGTGGCTATATTATCCACTGATTAGTTTTCTAATTTATGGTAAGTTTACTTGACCGAATTTGGAAATTTAATTTTTAGAGTGTCTTCTCATAATCTATTTTTGACGTTTACCCATAAATTGTCGAGTTAGATCGATTGAAGGACAAAGAGTCAAAGGACAAAGGCTATTTGCTCATGGAATCATATTCGTGTGTGAAAGCGTCAAAATAAGGTAAGGGGTGAGAGAGCGTTTGAATTCATGAGTATAATATATTGTCAGATATACGGGAAAACCGTATTTCCCAATGATTCATCCGGGGCTCGCTACGTACAACAGTAGCCCTTTGAGTGATAAATTAATTAATATGCAAAATAGAAATTGTGAGATTAAAATATGGAATAGAAATACTTATAAGGTGTTGATTGATTCGTTAAATGTGTGGTATTTAATATTATTGTGATATTTGATTTAATTTCGTTAAATGTTGGACATTTGATATTATTGTGATATTTGATTTAATTTCGTTAAATGTGTGGCATTTGATATTATTGTGATATTTGATTTATTATCGTTAAATGTGTGATATTTGATATTATTGTGATATTGGATGTTGAATGAATTTTATGTATATGTTTGATTAGACATGTTTAGGCGATGTGATAATAAAAGGTGGATGCATTTTGATAAGTTTTATGTGATTATGGTGATGTATAATTAACAATAATGATGTTATAAATTTGTGATAAGTCTATGTGATGATGTATGATTGATGAGATTGAT
>NC_021162.2:20363611-20369927 GCF_000331145.2 Cicer arietinum | reverse complement strand
GGCATAGTATCAAGCCTTCTAACCAAGTACTTCAGAGTTAGAATGGTACCACATTGTGAAGTAGAGTCTAAGCTCATGCATAGCATTGCATTTACTTGTGATTGTTTTGTGGTGATTGATGTGTTTCAAAAGTAATAATAATTACTCTTAGATGATTTGATGCATATTATAATGAGATGATTATCTTACTTGAGTGAATTTGATGTTATAATATGATACTATTTACTTAAATATTTTGATATATCGTAATGTGATTATGATACGGTCTATTATGATTGTTGCGTGTTCTTCTTACTTATATTATACTATTAACATGATTTTGAAACTCACCTCCTTCGTTGTTTGTGTTTGACTGGCTTGGCCCTGCGTTTGCAAAATCGCAGTTGTTACAGGTTAATAAGTCTTGAAGTTCAAGTTTGGGAGGAACCCTGCTGTGATAGGTGATACAGGGAATAAGGGTTTTAATTTGTATTTTACTTATTTATTTTGAAACGACTTTTGTATGAAAACCATATAAGTACTAGTAGGTTTTTAGAATTAAATCAAGTAATTATACTTAATTCAAGCTTATTGAGATTGCACTATGGAGTAAAGAAGTTAAGGTGTTCCTTTTGATTTTTGAGAAACGTGATATCCTAAATTAAAAATTAAAGTTTTTATTTTCTTGGAAACATATTTTTATTTATCTGCTGCAAATTTTATAGAAATATGATATAAATTATTATATATATTATTTTGGGTTTATGGTGTCACACAAAATATTCTCCGCCCTAACTTGATTTTCTTTTGTGTTTCTTCTTACTATTAAACTTTTCTTCCTTTGAATAAGCTTGTCATCCTAGTCATTAAGAATTCCTTCAACAATTCAAACAACCTGTTAATTCCTCTTAATTTTCACACTTCCTATGAAATATTCTCCATTTAAAATATATCTCAAAACACTTTTCACCTATACCGTCATTCAACTGACCATGTGGTCAACATCTAGAGTCTTTTATTTGCTTAGCTCATCTTCCATCATATTTCGTCTTTCTTCATTATAGTGATTTCAATAAATCAAGCCTTACTAGTTCCCACCAAACTTTTCCATTCCATGCCCAATTTTTCCTACCACACAAACATTTAACTCTTTTGATTGACGAACACAATAACGTACCCCTATGACATGCATTCAAGTAGTGCCTTTGAATTCATTGGCATACCCTTCTAATAACAATGTCTGATTTATAGGTGAGATAATTCATTTCATGAATCCTTAATTGACATAAGCTACATACCCATGTGCTGCTCCAACAAGTTTTTCATGACACGTTTTCCAAAATTTGTTTCACTCGCTGGATGTCTTATTTATTCTCAACCTTCACTGAGGTACCAACTAAAAGAATCCCGACAACCGAAAAACCTAAAGAACTACTTCTCAAATATTTCCAATAAGCATCTCCTAAGGAATAATTATCTTTAGATCTCATCCTCATAACTTAGCAATAAAATATCTCAACCTACCACAAAGGGAACTTCCACGAAGATGCATATGCCATGACATGATGGTGCATTATCAAAATAAAATATCCCCACACAATCCACTAAGATGCATATGCCATGACATGATGATGTATCATCAAAATCAAATAGTCTCACACAACCCACTAAGATTAAGTCAAATGATCCAAAAATAACTTATACGAAATCGTCACCTTATTCAAATATCAGTAATATCATACATCACATGTTCTTATCATGAAAATCAAATAGTCATAAACAACCATCATAAAAAATAAAAGCTTCCACTCCACATATCATGAAGATCATATATTCATAAACAACTATCATAAAAATCAAAGCTTCCACTACACATATCAAGAAATCATATATTCATGAAAGTATCATAAAATTCAAAATTTAATCTATTACATCATAAAAATTTAAACTTTCATTACATACATATAGGAATTAGAACCATCATATATGCCACACATAAATTCAAATTTTATCACATATATCATAAATAAGACTCTCAACACATTAAAAATAAAACTTAAAAACTTTCTTCACACATACCACACAGTTGTTGGATTTAAATCAGACAACAACCTAATAAAAGTTTCTAATTCATATTTTAATCCTACAAACCATAATTATTTATATTAATTCAATTATTACTAAATAAGGCTACCACCGTGCATAGCGATTCCCAAAGGAATTGTTGGGAAATACAGTTTTTCCGTTCATCTCACATTATAATATACTCATGAAATCCATATTTTATTTCGACGCTTTCACACACGAATATGAGTCCGCAAGAAAAAGCATGTGTTCCTTGACTCCTTGAACTTCAATCCATCTAAATTGAAAAATAATCATGGTATAATATAGTCATTGTTGACATTGTCGTTTTAGTTTGGTTTCACTCAAATCAGACTTACGGTGAAGAAGAACGGTGCAAAATAACGAATCTCATAAATGGAGAAGTCGAATATTTTAGAGAGAAGTTGGGATGGTTAAAAAAATGAGAAAATATTTTTAATTGACTAACTAAATGAATGAAACAACATTATGAAATTTGGGCTTAAACGAAGTTTCAAGATAGTTATCAATCACTGATGCCAAATGATAATCATAATTTTTGGTTTTACTTGTATATGGGCCAAACCCATAAAACACATTTTACTCCTTTCTTTTATTTTTTTTTTTAAATAAAACCAACAATTACCAAAACTAATTTTTTTAACACAATTTTGTTACTAAAGTATTACTAATATTTATAAAAACTAATTAAAGTAATTACTATTTTAAAATACATTAATAACAAAAACTCTCATATTCACAATATGAACTACAATTATTACTATAATATTTTACAAAATAATTACATAAAAATACTTCTATCTTTATAGAACAATCAAAATGATAAAATAAATAAATATAACATAAATAATTTATATTTATTACTAAATCACAATAAATACGTATAAAACTATCATATCATAGAAAATATATAAAAATAAAGAAATTAATCACAATATTATTAATATCTTAACATAGTTATTTATAAAAAAAATAATTAAAATAAGAAATAGTATTAAATAATTAAAATATGACTATACACACATTTATCATGTAGTCAAATGCACACGAAAATATCACCACAAATATCAAATACAAATCTACATGTAAACTCACTCAAAATCTTATCTTCTAAAATAGTTTTTCTAAAATAAAATTATATTTTTAAAAAATAAATTAAATAACTAAACATAATATTTTTTAATTTATATATACGATTATCAAACCATAAGAAACTCACATATATAAGGAGACGTAATCATAAAATTAATCAAAATATATTCTAAAATAATTTTAACACCAAATTAATTTCTTTAAAATCCTATTTAATTAATAAAATAATTGATTATGAAATTTGGAATGTTACATTTCTACCCAACTTAATGAAATTTCATCCTCGAAATTTGTAATGAAGGACAAGCGAATTATTATCTAATTAACCACAATCAAGATTGAAACTTAGTCTCTAAAGATATAATAAATATGCTAATGGCATTCATAACTCATTTAAGTACAACATATCATAAATCACATTGCACAACATGATAGGAATTATAACATGAGTCTAACAACACATATCACATTTAGCATTCAATTATGGAAGACAATACCATAATGTCACTCACTATAATCTACAAATAAAACATAGCATATAGACTTAGTTGGTAATAACTTACAACATTTAATTGAGTGAAATGAAACATATTTCAAGTACATTGGTAGTTTCAACAATTTTTTTTTTCAAACAATATATTACTAATTTTACTTCTTAAAAAATAGAGTTTAAATCTTATTGTCAATTACTCAACAAGTTTCACTTAAGTCACACAAACAGAACAATCTTCAAATTACTAATTTATTTCAGATCTATAAGAATTGTAAAAAAGAAACATATATAACAACTCAATGACACTATATAAGATTTACAATCAATCACTTTATAACAATACATGTAACACCCCAAATTTAATAATAAATTATTTCATTTATCTAATGGGATTTTAAAGAATTAATTTAGTATTGCACGTGTTTACAATATGTGTTGACAAATAATTATGATTGATTTTCTTACATGTGTATTCGCTATAGTGTGATAATTTCTCATGTGTTTGACTTAATAATTTATTTAAATTATTGATAGGGATATTAAGTATATTTATATCTTTTTATTAATTTTAGATTGTTATTATTTTTAAGTGAAATATGTCATCCTTATTACTAACTAGATATTTAATAATTAAACTTATTTATTTTTTATTTTAATAAAAGTAAAGTTAATAAAAATGTTTTGAATAATAATAATAATAATAATAATAATAATAATAATAATAATAATAAGGAAGAAAGAGAATAGGAATAAAAAAAAAGAGACCGAAACACAGTTTTCCTCTTCCTTCACCTTCTTCGTACACGCCGCCGCCAAAACCATTCCCTCTCGTTTCTTCCCTCGTCGACCACGATCATTATAGTGGATGTCTTACAAAACTGAGACCACATTCGTGATCGCTGTGATCTCCTCTTCCATTCTCAACTTGAATCGCAAATTGAAACGTCTTATTCCTCTTTGTCAAAAATCACACCTCCACCTTTTGACCAAGATTTCGGTCATCACGATTATCACCAAGCAAAACCGAGACCATATATGGACTCCACGAAACACCCTCTTTCACTACCTATGCTCGAAATCGCCAACCGTTACATTTTAAAAAAATGGGTTTCCACCATTGTCTTTGATGTTTTCTTGAATTCCAGACAACACGTTCATCGTCTTGAAAAACTGATGTTGGTTTTGGATTCCTCTCGTCGAAACCTTCAAGAAGCACTACTCGTTTGTCTGTTTTGGGGAAGTTGATCTCGGACCTTGTCGGTGCTCCAACACGTCGGTGAGGCCTTTTCTGATAAATTGTTTCACTTCGTTTTGAATATGTTTCTTCTCTTAATATTTTTTATTAATTACGTAACATTGATTTTTATAGTCCGCGTAAATTATCAGCCATGTTTCATTGACTCTGCAAATTCGTTGATGCTTTTGGACTCGTTCGTTGCGTGTTGTTGACATCTCATGGTTGCTGAAAATCATTATGGTCCTTATATCTTATGAAAGCGTCAAATTGAGGTATGGGGTGAGAGTGAGTTCGAATGCATGAGTATAAGTTAAGTGAGATGAACGGGAATACCGTATTTCCCACAATTCATTCGGAGCTCGCTACATATGGCAGAAGCCCTTTGAGTAATAATTGACTAATGAGCAAACTTGTATTTTGTGAGGTTAAAATGTGAATTAGAAACTTTTATAGGATGTTGTTTGATTTAATTTTTGAAGATCGTGTGATAGTTGAATTATTGTAGAATTGTGTATTTGATGCATTTTGTGCCTTGTTTATATCTATCCTTGATATTGATATATGATATAAAATGTGATAAATTGTAATTATTTGTCTTGCAATTGATGGGATGTGTGTGAAAGATCTAGTATTATTATTATTATATGTGAGTGAAGACCTTTTATTGTTTGAGATGACGTATTATGATGATAAAATCTGAATGTAATGTATGACTATGAAAATCTGCAATGACGATGTGTACTCCTTGACTTGTGATATTACCACCTTGATGAATATCATGAAATGCGTATTGTGTTTAATTGAATAGTGACAAATTTGACCCATGCCAATGATGGTTCTCTTAATGGAGTAAGTAACCTAGGACAACGAGGGGAGAAAGTAGTTGTTGATAATTTTTGAAGTAGAGATTATTTAGTCATCATATAGGTAGGGCCTGACAAGCCTAGTAATTATGGGGAAGTACAACTGAATGAGCTTGATCGTGACAGTCTGCTGTTGAGCCTTAGGGCAAAATTGTTAGACTTTGGAGGTATTCGGGTGGGGAATTCCTAAGTGACTTAGAGGTGGCACTCCAAATATCGGGAGCTACCATGCAACACACGTTTACCTCGACTGTCGCGTATATATGTCTCGGGTTGAGTTGAGGGGATCTATGAGGACAGAGCCAATTTGAATTGTCCGTCCACTTGCGTGGTGGCATAGTATCAAACCTCCTAACCAAGTACTTCAGAGTTAGAATGGTACCAATGACACTACAAGAAAAACCCTAATTTATGGCCAACTTTACAAATATTTTGTGGCCGAAAAAAACCCTCACAAATTAGTGACCGAAAAAGCCCTCACAAATACAAAAATTGAAATTGGTCTTTATTTGTGGCTGAAAAAGCCCTCACAAATTCTTAAAAATT
>NC_021162.2:20362552-20363430 GCF_000331145.2 Cicer arietinum | reverse complement strand
AAAAATTTGGGGCCAAAAGGGCCGCCACAAAAGCCTGAGCCGTTACATTTTGTGGCTGCAAAGGCCGCCACAAAGGAACCAAAGTAACGTTGCATTTTTGGCCACCCAGGCCGCCACAAAGTTTTAGACTGTTACCTTTTGTGGCTGCAAAGGCCGCCACAAACAACCAAAGGACCGTTGCCAGTTGTGGCCCCCCAGGCCGCCACAATGTCCTGCATTTTTTACCGTTTAGGCCGCCACAAACGCCACATATCAGTTGCTCATTGTGGTTGTTTTGGATGCCACAAAGGATCAACCAAATTCTATATATATTACTCCACTCCTCTTATCATTTTTCACTTCTAACTTCTCTATAAACCCTTATTCTAAATATTCTCTCCACCTTCTCTCTACAAAAAATATTCATCCAAGCTTGCTTCAATTTTTGTAAGTTTATATTATATTATATATGTAGTTTTTTATTTTTATTTTTTATTTGAAGTTATTTATGCAATTAATATTATTGAATTTTTATTTTGACAGTGGTTGTTAATTACTTCGAAGAGTTGTAAGCTCCGTACGTGAAAGAATGGAATGATCATTGTGACGCCCCGATTTTTTTGTTTTTTTTTTGAAACAAATGATAATTAAGTAAAATACCTTTGGATAATTATATACGCCAATATAAATAGATACGCAGCGGAATAGTTTTTGAAATATGAGCCCAAAGTATTTACACAACAACCAATGATACATGGAATCCATTAACATAAGATGTCGTGCTGACAATATTAGTAAAGATACAATCTTCCAATTTAAAATAAACGCAATCCAAAATAAAGACATATGTTCCCTCTATGTCAACCTAATATGATCATTCTACCAAAAAAAAACTATAC
>NC_021162.2:20361946-20362508 GCF_000331145.2 Cicer arietinum | reverse complement strand
CCCTGAGTGATCTCCACGCGCCCCGTAAGATCCTCCTAACATAGCTCCAGTCAGACATTCCCTTCTACATTGCCATCCACAGGGTACGAACCGGTAGGATTGTCCTGACTCTCATTTGAGGGCAAAGCCCAGATTTCCACAATAGTTGTAAAGGGTCACCAACCGAAATTAACAGTTAACACATAACATTTAAGTTTTTGAATGCACAAAAAACCTTTCCACTAAGCATGCACCTTAAAGGGATTTTCCATATGCTAAAAGTTCATATAATACTTGCCAAATGAAAATGAAGTCAAAATAAGTCTTAAATGAATCAAGTAATAAACAACTGGCCAATCCATTGATGAACCAATTGAGCAATCGATCATCTAACTCAAAATAAGAATTTCCACTAAGCCAATCGATTGGGAAATCGATTTGGATGAAGGGTTTTAGTGAAAACTGAACTCTGGGCTTAAATCCATCGATTGGGAAATCGATTGAACGAATAACTGAGCCCCTGTGTTAAAGCCAATCGATTGGGAAATCGATTTCCTGAGGGTTTTTCGTGAAAACTGTACTC
>NC_021162.2:20323383-20359296 GCF_000331145.2 Cicer arietinum | reverse complement strand
TCGGCCTCAATACTTGCATCAACAACCACTATTCCAGCAGCAACAAAATTACTCTCAATACTCCCAGCAGCAGCAACCGCCTCCAAATTTCCAACAACAACACCAGGATCCTCCGAATTCTGCCTTCCAGCAACAACAACAGTCAATGTTTCAGCAACAACAATATTTTCATAATTATCAGTATGGTCCGTCATTTTCACATCAACTTCCTCAACCTCAACCAGATCATCAAACTGCATACCGACCAACTATGCCAACAGTTGGCTTGATCAGACCAGATTTAAATCAACCTTAACCAGCTAGGGCTCCTCCTTCGACTAGTGGTGGTGCAATTGAAGATGAAATCTAATTTCAAACCGTGATGTCTCCTCCAAAACAAATTAATAATACTTTTGAGGGACTTCTTTCGTCGAGTAACATTGCAGGAAATAATGATGGTGGGAGTGGAGCTGATCAGAGGAATTATTATGAGGAATGATATGTATTTGAAGAATTTCATAATTTTATTTTTGGTTTGTATGAACACATATTTATCTTGTCCTAGTTAATTATTGTGTGTTTAATTATTGGTTTGTAAGATATTATTTATTAATTTTGGAATGTTTTATTTAGTTTGGTAGTAATTACTTTAATTATTATTAATATTATATTTTTATATATAATATTTATTTTAATTTTTAAATTTAATTTAATTTTAATTTATATTAATCTTTAAATATAATTATAATTTAAATATTATATTTTAAATATTATATTTTAAATTTAATTTAAATGATAATTAAATTGTAATATTATATTTTTAATTTAAATTTTTAATTTATATTCAGATTAGTTTATTATATATTAAATTTAATTTATATTGATATTATATTTTAAATTTAATTTAAATTTTAATTTAATTGTAATTTTAATTTAAAATTTAAATTTATATTCATATTAATTTATTATATATAATATTATAATAAAGCATCAATTTCGAATTTAAAAAATTAATTTTTTAATATACTTAATATTTTGTGGCAGCCTAAGCCCTCACAAAATATTTATTTTTTAATCTGGACAAACCTTTGTGGCGGCCTAAACCCTCACAAAGGGTTTGTGGCGGCCTAGACCCTCACAAATGCTTAACTTTTTAAAATCAGCATGTCCTTTGTGGCGGCCTGTGCCCTCACAAAGTGAGGCATTTGTGGTGGCCTATGCCCTTACAAAGGAAGGCGTTTGTGACGACTTTGGCCTTTACAAAAGACAACGTGCATTTCACCCTTTGTGGCCGTTTTGGCCGCCACAAACGTTTGTGACCAGCGTATTTGTGGCTGCCTAAGGCCGCCACAAATACCCCCTTTGTGGCTGCTTTCTACCCTCTGTGAGGGCTTTTGGCCCTCACAAAATCCTTGTTTTCTTGTAGTGTGAAAGAGGAGAAGTATAGAGTATAAGAGCATGCATAACATTACTTGATTTGTGTAATTGCTTACTTGATGTTGTGGATTGTATCAATGTTTTACCTTGATTATTCTTGTTGGTTGTGATTTGCTATGATAGGGTGTTTAATATTTTTTTACGTGTTCTTCTCAGTTATTTTATACTATTACATGTTTTCGAAGCTCACCCCTCGTTGCTTGTGTTTGGCGCTTGCGAGAGCGCAGTTATTTTAGGTTATCGATTGGGGATCCACGCTCTGAATAGGTGATATTGGGTGGAAGTAATTCTTCATATTTTGTTGAGTTATGAACAATTTAGATTTTTGTAAATTTGATAGATCAATTGTGTTATTTTTATCGGTTATTCAGAGGTAGAAATTAATTGTCTCTAAGTTTAGAACTTGTTTTTATATCAAAAATATTTATTTAATAAACATCAACTATATTCAATATTAAGGATTTTTTATTGAAAATTTTTATGCAAACATTTTGTGTAAGTGTGAATGTGACGTTGGAACCGCTGCGAATATCTTTAAAAACTAGTGCATTTTACTTTTTATTTCTATTTGGGTTCAGGGTGTCTCAATACACTTTATAAATAATCAAGAAGAAAAATTAAGAATTCATAGATTGGCATTTTATTCATAACACATCTCTTTAATAATTAAATCACTCAAATTGACGTAAGAAATGAACATATTTCTCAACTATTTCAAAATACAATTAACAAGTATTTTTAACACTATTAAAAGCGAGCTATTGTCACATCTTTTATCAACAATGAGTCATCGGGGTAGTTAGTCCTTCCTACTCATTGAGTCAACTACTTAAGGTACCAATGTTTGTATTAATTCAAATTTAAACACGAATAAATAAAAGGCTTTTAACATGGTTTAAGAGTATGAAGGAGGCGTCACAACTTCCACTCCTTACTTCAAGTTAAAAACTATCTTAATTATTCATCTACAAAAATTTATTTGTGAATTAAAAGTAGCAACAACCACAAATTAAATGTCACTTACACTAATATATAAAGAACAATCAGGCCAAGGAATATGTAATTATCTCACTTTTAACACTGTCAAGTACTCTTAAACAATATACACAAATTCTCAACACTTAGAGCGCCTTAATCAAAGACAATTTTATATCCTCATAATCATATATACATTTGCATATCTAATTCAACAAATTTAACACCATGACTCTAGGCTTATTTCACAAATAAAACATGAATATTAACACATAACTTATTTATATAGCAATCCAACAACTCCATATTTATCACAAGTAACTATTTGCTAGAAGATAGTATAACACGTTAGCTAACTAAAATGAATCAAAAATAGGATAAACCATTTTCATGTCAAACAATGTTCTAAAATTTATTTTTGCAATTAAATTATTATAAAAGTACCACTAATCATTTAACACCATAGTTTTTTTTCTTTAGAATTCAAAACGTTTTCATAAATTAATTTTCAATAAAATACATGTCTAAGTAAAAATAAATCACATTTATTTCCAAAAATCAATAAGATTCCCAAAATTTCACCCATACTTTAACTATTAAAAACAATCTTCTTAAATTTTTAAGAACCCTAAAAATCATTAATTTCATCTTATATTTTGAAAGAAAAACTAGACTGTATATATTAAAAGAGATAAAATCTTCAAACACATCAAAACTTTTAAAATAGTTCCAATTTGTTTTATTATGTTCTCAAAATTATTATTACAACAAATCTTCTAGATTTTCTTAAATACAACATATAGTCAAACTAGTCAAACTTGGTTTGAATATTTGGCTACTCTAAATTTTAAACAAAATCATCATAAGTATTTTTTTTTATAAATCAACAAACCTCCAACAAAATTTAATTCTTTAAAATAAGTCAACAATGATTCAAACATAAAAATTATATTTTTCTTTTATAAAATAAATCAACTTTAACTCCTTGACAATATGTTATTTCTAAAAACTCTAACTTTAAAGTTCAACCAACCTTGAATATTCAACAATTATTAGTGAAAATAATATAAATTTCTTAGTATTTCAAAATGCTCTAAATCAATTTCAATAGCAAAATCAACTTTAAATATAAGACATAAAATTTAACAATCAAATTTTTGCCATGATTAAGTTTTAATATTAAAATCCAGAAAAATAGTAGATTACCATTTAAGTAAGCAAATAAAATAACTTCAAAACAATTTAGATTAACATAACAATAACTAACACTTAACACACTACTGATCAATAATAATTCCCACTTCTAATTTTTAACATAAAGCAATGAAACATAATTTTTTTCAACTAAGAAGTTAACCACAATATGGTTCTCCAAGAGTAAGACAATGCAAGTATCCATAATCAAATAAAATTCAGAAAATTAATAAGGCAATTTTAAGAAGTACTTGATTACTCAAGTAAGGACCTCAAATGCACCCAAAAAAATAGTTAAGCAACAGTTAATAAATAACAAGTAACCTCACCAATTAGGTGGCAATCAATTCATAAAGGCATGTACGTTCAAGAAAAAGCATATGACACATAATCCAATAGTATTAGGTAAAAATCAAATAATAACACAATTCATAAGCAACCACAACTGACATCTTACTAACATTAAACCGACACTTAACCCACTCAACCTGATTGGACATACTTGCTCTGATACCCTAAGCTTATTTCACAAATCAAATATTAACTATTAAGATGTAGAATATTTTTATAGCAATCTGACAACTCCAATTTATAACAAATAAATTATTATTTTTTTAAGTTAAACAATATTCTAAAATCAACTTTTGCAATTAAATTATTATAAAAGTAACATTAATTATTTAGCACCATAAACAATTTTGTTTTTCTTCAGAATTCAAATTTTTTTCATAAATTAATTTTAAATAAAACACATGTCTAAATACAAAAAATGAAAATAAATCATATATTTTTTGAAAATCGATAACATTCCCAAAATTTCACTCATACTTTAACCATTAAAAATCTTCTTAAATTTTTAAGAACTCTAAAAATCATTAACTTCAACTTATATTTTGAATGGAAAACTAGACAGTTTATATAAATAGATATAAAATCTTCAAACACATCAAAACTTCTAAAACAGTTCCAATTTATTCTATTATGTTCTCAAAACTATTATTACAACAAATCTTTTAGATTTTTTTTTAAAAACAACATATAGTCAAACTTGATTTAAATGTTTGGCTACCATAAATTTTAAACAAAATCATCATAGATATATATATATATATATTTTTTATAAATCAACAAACCTCCAACACGATTTAATTCTTTAAAATAAGTCAACAACGATTCAAACATAAAATTGTATTTTTCTTTTATAAAATAAATAAACTTTTAACACCTTCACAATTTGTTTTTTCTAAAAACTCTAACTTTAAAATTCAACCAACCTTAGATATTCAATAATTAATATTGAAAATAATATGATTTTCCTATTATATCAAAATTACGAAAAATGCTCTAAATCAATCTCAATAGAAAAATCAAAACTTTAAACATAAGACATATAGTTTAACAATCATATTTTTGAAGTGTTTAAGTTGTAATATTAAAATACAGAAAAACAGTAAATTAACATTTAAGTAAGCAAATAAAATAATTTCACAATAATTTAGATTAATATAAACAAAAATTAACAATTTCTGACACAACTAATCAATAAAAATTGTCACTTTTAATTTTTTAACATAAAGAAAGGAAACATAAATTGTTCTCAATTAAGAAGTTGACCATAATATGATTATTCAATTGTAAGACAATGCAAACATCCATTATCAAATAAAATTCGGAAAATTAATAAGGCAATTTCAAGAAGTACTTGGTTACTCAAGTAAGGACCTCAAATGCACCAAACAAAATAGTTAAGCAACAATGAATAGATGACAAGCAACCTTACCAATTAGGTGGCAATCGATTTACAAGGCATGTACGTTCATGGAAAAACATATGGCACATAACTCAATAGTATCAGGTAAAAATCAAATGATGAACACAATTCACAAACAACCACAATTAACATCTTACTAACACTAAATCGACACTTGACCCACTCGGCCTGATTGGACAGACCTGTTCTGATACCATAATGTAACAACTCAAATTTTTGATCCAAAACATTACTTAAAAATACTTATATCTTAGAAAAATAACACCAATTTTTTTTTTTTTAAATTATTCAAGTAAGAATACATAAACTACTATTCATTTAAATAAGTAGTAAACCCTAACCCCAAAATAATATTTTTATAATAATTTATATCATATTTTTCCTAAACTTTGCAGGCGGATAAATAAAACTCCTTTAGAAGAAAAAAAACTTTTATGTGTTATTAGGATACCACGTTTCACAAAATGCAAATTGAATACTTTAAAAATTTTCCTCCTATAGAAGAGTGCAATCTCAATAAACTTGATTTAACTATAATTTCTTAATATAATTCCAAACACTTGGTAGTACTTGTATGGTCTTCATACAAAAAGTTGTTTCTAATTAAATAAGTAATATATAACTTATAACTCTCATTCCACATATAACCTAATAGAACGTGACTTCACAAACTTGAACTTCAAGAGTCATTAACCTATAATACCTGCGATTTCGCAAACGCAGGGCCAAACTAGTCAAACACAAACAACAAAGAAGGTGAGTTTTAAAATCATGTTGATAGTATAATATAAGTAAGAAGGACAGACAAATCGTCAACACAAATTCGTATTAACCACGTCACAATATATAAAAAAAAATTCAAGAAAATAATCATATTACAAAGTCAAAATCACTTAATAAAAATCAATATCTCATTATAACATCAAATCATCTAAGAGAAATTATTATCACATTAGATGCACATTAACCTCAACAAAACAATCACAAGATGGTGCAATTATATGCATGCTCCTGATAACTATATGATTCGAATACATTGTTTGCCACTAAGACAACTTCCATGAAGATGCATATGCCATGACATGATGGTGCATTATCAAAATAAAATATTTCCACACAGCCCACTAAGATGCATATGCCATGAAATGATGATGTATCATCAAAATCAAACATTCTCACACAATCCACTAAGATTAAGTCAAATGATTCAAAAATAACTTATACGAAATCATCACCTTATTCAAATATCACTGAGATCATATATCACAGGTTCTTATCATGAAAATTAAATATTCATAAACAACCATCATAAAAATAAAAGCTTCCATCCCATATATCATGAATATCATATATTCATAAGCAACTATCACAAAGATCAAAGCTTCCACTACACATATCAAGAAATCATATATTCATAAAAGTATCATAAAATTCAAAACTTTAATCTCTTATATCATAAAAACTTAAACTTTCATCACATACATATCAGAATTAGAACCATCATATATGCCACACATAAATTCAAATTTTATCACATATATCATAAATAAGACTCTCAACACATTAAAAATAAAACTTAAAATTTCTTCACACATACCACAGAGTTGCATAATTTAAATCAGACAACAACCTAATAAAAATTTCTAATCCATATTTTAATCCTACAAACCATAATTAGTCATATTAATTCAATTTTTACCAAATAGGGCTACTGTCGTGCGTAGAGAGCCCCAAAGGAAAGGTTGGGAAATACGATTTTTCCGTTCATCTCACATTATAATATACTCATGAAATCAAATGCCCTCTCATCCCTTACCTCTTTCCAACCCTTTCAATACGAATACGAGTCCATAAGAAAAACATTTGTTCTTTGATTGCTTGTCCTTCAGTTTATCTAAATTGGAAAATAATCATGGTATAACATAGCCATCATTGACAAAGTCATTTTGGTGTTGGTTTCACTAAAATAAGACTTACATGAAGTAGAACGGTGCAAAATAACGAATCCCATAAATGGAGAAGTCGGGTATTTTAGAGAGGAATTGAGATGGATAAAAATCTGAGAAAGTATGTTTAATTGACTAACTAAATGAATGAAATAACATACTGAAATTTGGACGAAAACATTTTACTCTATTTTTTTTTTATAAATAAAACCAACAATTACCAAAACTAATTTTTTTAACACAACTTCATTACTAAAGTACTACTAATATTTTAAAACTAATATTTATAAAAAGTAATTAAAGTAATTACTATTTTAAAATATATTAATAACAAAAACTCTCATATTCATGATATTAACTACAATTATTACTATAATATTTTACAAAATAATCACATAAAAACACTACCATTTTTATAGAATAGTCATAATGATAAAATAAATAAATATAACATAAATAATTTATATTTATTAATAAATCACAATAAATATGTATAAAACAATCATATCAAAGAAAATATATATAAATAAAGAAATTAATCAAATATTACTAATATCTTAAGACAATTATTTATAAAACAAAAAATTAAAATAGGAAATAGTCTTCAATAATTAAATATAATTATGCACACATTTATCATGTAGTCAAACACACACGAAAATATCATCACAAATATCTAATGTAAATATACATGTAAACTCACTCAAAATCTTATCCTCTAAAATGCTTTTGCTAAAATACCATTATATTTTTAAAAAATAAATTAAATAACTAAACATAATATTTATAATTTATATTAATCATTAAATCAAATATATATACTATTATCAAACCCTAAGAAACTCACACATATAAGGAGAAGTAATCATAAAATTAATCAACATATATTCTAAAATAATTTTAATAACAAATTAATTTCTTTAAAATCCAATTTAATTAATAAAATAGTTGATTATGAAATTTGGGATGTTACAAAAATCATCTAAGAATGACGTTCTCATTGTCTAGATATATGTTGATGACTTTATTTTTGGTTGTACTAACGACAATCTCTGCCAAGAATTGTCATTATTTCTGGGAATTAAAATTCATCAAAACTCAAAGCATGTACACATTCACAAGACCATATACACCCGAGAACTGCTTAAAAAGTTTAAAATGGATGAGTGTAAACCAATGTCCACACCTATGCATCCAAGTTGCTCTCTTGATAAGGATGAGTCAAGTAAAAAGGTAGATCAAAATGGATACAGAGGAATGATAGATTCCCTCTTTTATCTAACTACCTCTAGACCTGATATTTTGTTTATTATGTGCATGCCAGATTTATGTCTACCATTAAGGAATCCCATTTAATAGTTGCTAAAATGATCTTTAGATATATGTAAGGCACTACTAACCTTGGTATGTTTTATAAGAAATCTTGAGTTCATGTTAGTAGGTTTCTATGATGTTGACTATGCTGAAGATAGGCTAGAAAGAAAGAGCACTAGTGGAATCTGCACATTCGTTGGTGAGAATCTAATCGCCTTGTCAAACAAAAGATAAAGCACTATATTATTAGAGGATTATACATTCTAGGGAAAAACATATAGAGATTAAACATCATAATATTAGGGATTATGTCCAGAAGTATATTCTAGACATTAAATTTGTCAACATTGATCATCAGTGGAATAATATTTTTACAAAACCCCTTGTTGATGACATATTCAATCTCAAGATTATGTTTATCAAATAATGATTAAATCCTCTATATGCCTTGCCTCTAGGAAGACAGAGTGAATATTTAATTTCCATTATTCATGAATATTTTACATTTTATTCTTGAAAAGTGTGATAGTCTTACAAGTGTCTCATACTTGCATTTTTTTTTAAAACTCAACCGCTTTGGCTCTTAAATTCCTTTTTGTATGCACAATCACTCACAAATCTTGTTGGAACCAAATTGGTTTTCCACTTATAGTTTGGATTTTAACAAAAGAATTTTATGCGAACAAAAAATTTGGATAAGTGGAAAAAGCCACTAATGGTAGTGACCAGGGGAAGTTACCAAAGGAATTGACCAGAGGATCATATTAGAGGAACACAAAGTATACGCGGCTGCCTCTAAACATATGCCTCTAAAATTAACGTGCCTCTAAAGGTTACGAAGATTGCCTCTAATGTCTAGGTCTGATGTACAGGTCTAAAGGTTGGGTCTGATATTTGGGTCTGAAGACTGCCTCTAAAGAACGACTTACAAATTGAGTATGAAAACTAGATTTGAAGCATGCCTTTAAAGCCCCCGCATGTCTCTGATGTGGACAAACTCAACATGCCTCTAAAGAGTTCATATCAAGGTATAATTAACTCTGATATGCAGCCTCTAATGTTGCACTGACTCTAAAATTTTAACAAGGTGATTTTTCAAATGCCACTAATTCTAAGTCATGTAATTTTGTCTCTGACTATCATTATTCAAGAAACACAACATCTCACTCCAACAAGAAAGTCGATTCCTTTGATGGAAAGTCAACCACTGAAATTGAAAGAATTAAATATAAAAATAAGACTTAGCCGAATAAAAAACTTGTGACGATCCAAGAATAATTTGAATCCACTCCAACTCAAATAAAACAAGAGTATGAAAGAAGATTCGTGTTTTCGATGATAATCTAGAATAAGATTTGATTCAGATTGATAATTGAAGAAAATCGTTGACCTAGTTGAAAAGAAAATATGGTCATGATTTGAAGAAGATATGATCAAGATCTTATCACAAGAAGCTACTAATTATTCACAAGAAGATTTGATCAAGATTTATCTATAAGAATATAGGAATTGTTTACAAGAATATTTGGTGAAGATTTATCACAAGAAGATATGAATTATGTACAAGAAAATTTGATCAAGATTTATCTACTAGAAGATATGAATTATTTACAAGAAGATTTGATCAAGATTTATTAGAAGAAGATATGAATTATTTACAAGGTTCTATCAAGATTCATCGACAAGAAGAGTTTATTAGAATCTACAAGAAGATATGAATTATTTACAAGAAGATATGATCAAGAATTGTTTACAAGAAGAAACACTCACAAGAAGATACATTTTTATTTGCAAAGATATGATTCAGATTTTTCAAGGACAAAGAAGAAACCCGAACCTATTCTATAAATAGATACTTAAGGCTGAAGATGAAAACTAGAGAACTAAAAAGCACAAAATATGCTAAGTCATTAGAGTTCATAAGGTTAAGGTCTAGCGAAACACTTGCTCTATAGAAATATTTTCTAAGTGTTTTCTAGTATGAGAGTCATTGTTAAAATCAGCTTGTTAAAAAGCAAACCAATTTGTTCCAAACTCTTATAACCCAGCCTGATAGTGGTTTTCGTGTTCCTCAAGCAATCTGCAAGTTTTTAAGTTTTGTCGTGAAGACTTGGCTTATAGAGTCAAAGTGTTTGTGTTCCCCAAAAAGTTTGTAGATGTTAGGTTATTTTGAGAAGACTAGCTTGTAAGGTTAGATGTTGTGTAATTTAAGTTTCGAATTAGTGAATTAATTATGCCATTCTTGTTTTACTACAATTCTTGTTTTGAATTAGTGAATTAGTGAACATTGGACGTTGCTACCAAGTTGGTGGTTAACCGGGATAAATTCTTGTGTCACTTTAATTCGGAAATTCTTGTTTTACTTCTACCTTTGACCACTTAATTCGATTGCTACTGCTTTTATTCTAAGTAAGTCATGAAACTCGAACATGTGTTAAATAAATTAGCAAAAAGAATCCAACATCGTCAAACACAATCCATCTTTTATTCTAAGTACGTCTCTTATCTAGGCTCTGGAGGAAGTTCGAGGTTTTGTTGAAGAGGAACACTTGGTATCATCCTCTACACCTTTTTTCAACATCTCTAATATTATCAAGATAAGGCACATGTCCCCCAAGCATTGTATTCGACCTAATGGTGATGCAAAAAGAACAACTGGTCAAGGAAGTGGATTTTCGGATGCACCCTTAGAGGTTGATGACTCTATCGCTCCCATATTCACAAAAGACAACAAAGAAGTCGTTATGGAACATCTGAGAATGTGTTAGTCTGGCCATAGTGTGTTTGCCTCTGCCCAATGCTGAATAGTTTTTTGCGAATAAAAGGAAAATTGTGGCTACGTCTCTAACACAAACCTCATACATCTACTAAAACACCTACCCCCTCCACAACTTTACCATCGCCTTCTCCCACCTCCACTACAGTATTTAACCCCACGTCATCGCCTTCTCCACATCCTTTTCCCTTCAAAACAGTGTTTTTGTACCAATTGTTGTCGACCTAGTCTTTGACACATCATCAGATAACTCCTCTGACTTTTCCCTCCCCACCTACCCCTTAAACTCTACTACGTCCTTCATCCCAATAGCAATCGTCCCCTCCACTCAGTCCATTCCATCTAGCTTCCCTAACCTTCAGTCATACCTTACTTCCCTTACTACTAGAATATCTCACACTAGATATCAAAATGCTCAAAGTTTGGATCTTAATGATGCTTCAACCTAGTGGAACAAAATCCTATCTTTTGTCAAAAACTAGATTTAGCACAATAGGGGTTGTGGCCCCCACCTGGCTTTGCATAATTGTGGATGGTCCAACTTCAGCTTTAGAAAACCAAGAGCAATTGGTCCAGAAAGCTCCTCACAGCCACCTCATCAAGCTCATCCAAGGATGCCTTCTATCCTTTTGGAGATATCTTTATGGAACCTTCAGTGGCTGATCCAAACGCACCATTGCATCTTTATGCGATCATCCCACAGATCAAGATTCACACTCTAGATCACCCTATTGTTGCTACTCAAGGATCTACAAATTCTGCTTCTACAAGCTAGTCTGCATCTCCTTTTGGCCCCATGTTGGATTTCTCTCAGTTTGTTAGGAAATAAGATTTTGGTCGTCTAACTACTAAGACTGAGCCTTTTATAGAAAAGACAACCAAGAATTAGAAGGATGTTCAAGATACGATTAGTTTAGTTATGGCTAGGCTCACTAATCCCACCCAATTAGTGTTTTATTCATTTTTTTCCTATCTTTTTGTCTGATGACAAAAGGAGGAAAATTATCAATTTTGGTTTCTTGTTTTTTTGAGAAATCATAAGCAATAATTTTCTTGTTAATGAAACTCTATTTTTTAATGCACATTGATACTCTGTTAGAATATATCTCATCTTATGAATTGAACATGCATATTCAAAGGGATAACTTTATTGTAACGTGCTTATACCATGCTATGTTTGTTTTCTTTTTCTCAAAAATTGTTTACAAAAGTAGACGTTTTTCATTATAAAAAAAGGGAGATTGTTGGAACCAAGTTGATTTGAAGAAAATACCCCTCACATGTTTTGATGATAACAAAATCTTTTTTGGGAACAATTTAAGGCTCCGACGTTGTGATTAAATGTGCAGGTTCAAAAGCAAGACTTCCTTTGATAACTGGAAGGAGACAAAGATACAAAACGCCTTTTCCTTGCTTCACTTCTCTAAGTCTGATACGAGAAACAATGCTATGTTCCAGTGCCTCTAAAAAACACAAAACAATGTCCAAGTTTATTTGCCTTTGATGAACTCAACATGGATTCTCTTCATTTGCCTCTGATTAAGCATGACAAGAAATATTATGTCTCTACCTTTGATAATTATGACAAGCAATAACTACTTATGCATTTGATAAACACACCAAGCATTTGATCATTTGACTTTGAACTGTTATGTATCCTCTAAAAAAGGCAAAACATTGACGTCGTTTATTTGCCTCTGATGAACTCAACATGGAATCTCTTCATCTACCTCTGCTAAGCATGCCAAGAAATATTATGCCTATTCCTCTTGTAAGTGTGACAAGCAATAACTACCTCTGCCTCTGATAAATACACCAAGCATCTTATACACATCCTGAATCAGCTACTTGTCTGAAGTTCTTAAGACATTCTCTAATCAACATACCTTATGCTTCCCAATTGTATAAACCAATACAAAGAAGCATTACAAGATCAATTTTTGGAAGGTTTCTCTAATAAATAAATTCCACAAGGATAGAATGTGAAACTTCATGGATTATGCTGATTTCCTACAATTAGGATAATGACCATAAACCTTAATTCTACTCTATAAAAGATGTACGTTCCTCAACGATGTGTTCTGTTGTTCTATAATCCAATTTAAGCATCCCTTTCTTGTGTTTTTTTCGTTCTACAAAGATGCCATGAGCTTTTCTAAAAGACTAAGTTTTGAAGAAACCTTATGAATTTTGTTGAGAAACTCATTTAACATATCTATAAGTTCATTATGAGATAGGTAAGACAATAACTCAATTTCTTCATCAACATATTCATCATCAAATGATTCATCAAAGTCATCCCAAGTAGCAATCAAACACTTCTTTTTGCCTTGAAATCTTTTCTATGGGATTTTCCTTTCTCAAGTTTAGGACATTCTAATTTGCAATGATCTGGTTCTTTGTACTCATAGCACATGAGTCATTTCTTTTGGTTCTTTGCACTCATATGAGATGAGTCTTTCTTTTGCACTCTACTATTTTGGAATCATCTGAAATTCTCTTCGGAAATGATTTCTTTTTGTTGTTTTACATGCCCTGGATGTTCTTGAGATAAAGGAGAACTCATCATCATTCGAATCATCACTCTGATCTTCCCATTTGTTTTCCTATGAGTCTTTAGTGGTTTGATGAGCCTTAGAACTTGTCTTTTTTCCTTAGAACTTGTCTTTCTTCCACTGGCAGTTTGTTTAGATCCTTAGCCTCTTGAATACTCATTACTTATGGTCTCCATTTACTTGGAAGACTTCTGAGGATCTTTTTAGTGAGGTCGATAGTAGCATAGCTCTTTTATGGAACCTTAAGTCCAAAAACTAGAGTTTGGAATCTAGAGAACATTATCTCAATGTCTTCATCTGCTTCCTTTAGGAAGTGTTCATACTCCTTAATAAGTAGATTTGCTTTACGTTCTTATACCTGCTTATTTCCTTCGTAGTTGAGAAGTAGAGCATCTTATATACTCTTTGTTGTTTTTCTATTGCTGCATTTTTCAAACTCTTTGAAGGTGATTGCATTCATCATGAAGGTTCAGGCTTTTATGATGCATTTTGTATTATTTCTTTTGATCTACGTTGAGATCATTTCAGGATATTTCAACACCAACAGTGTATTTTGGAGTCTTATATCCATCTTTGACTATGTCCTAGAGTTCAGGATCATGAGAGATGTAGAAACTTGTGAGCATGTTTTTCCATGTTTCGAATCTTTCTCCATAAAACAGAGTAGGCCTGTTAATGTTTTAACTTGTAACTTCGTCACAAAGGTTAGTCATAATAACACCGATTGTAACACCCCGATTTTCAAAGCGAGGGTGTATTTTTTTTTTCCAAAAGAGATTAAAATAGAACAGAGAAATAAATAAGGAAATACCTTTGGATAAATAATTGAGTCATTATAATTTACAAGCAGCGGAAAAGTTTCTCAAAATATGAATCCAAAATATTCACACATCAAAAAGTGGTACATGTAACCCATCGAAAATAACATGTCAAGCTGACAGTATTCGTATAGGTACAGTCTTCCATTTTAAAATAAATACAATTCAAAAGAAAGACGTATGTTCCCTCTATGTCAACCTAATCTGATCATTCTCCAAAACAAGCTAAACGCCTTGAGTGATCTCCACGCGCCCCGTAAGATCCTCCTAACATAGCTCCATTTAGGCATTCCCCTCTACATTCCCATCCACAGGGTACAAACCGGTAGGATTGTCCTGGCTCTCATCTGAGGGCAAAGCCCAGATTTCCACAATAGTTGTAAAGGGTCACCAACCGAAAATTAACAAGTAACACATAACATTTAAGTTTTTGAATGCACAAAATAACCTTTCAACTTAGCATGCACCTTAAAAGGGTTTTCCATATGCTAAAAGTTCATATAACACATGCCAAATAACAATGAAAACAAAATAAGGTTCTCAATCCATCAAGTAATACATAACTAACCAAGACATTGATAAATCAATGAGCAATCTGTTATCTAACTCAAAATAAGAATTTCTACTAAGCCAATCGATTTCCAAATCAATTTCCTGAAGGTTTTTAGTGAAATTTGAATTCTGGGCTTAATTCAATCGATTGGGCAATCGATTGGGCAATCAATTGACAACATAGCTCAGCCCCTGACTTAATGCCAATCGATTTCCAAATCGATTTTCGTCTGTTTTGCTGAATTCCTGCATGGCCAAATCGATTTCCAAATCGATTTCTTAAATGGTTTTGAGAAACATATTATAAAATCCATTCGCAAATCGATTATGTCAAATTCGGGAAGTCCCTGTAACTCATCCAATCGATTGGGAAATCGATTTCCCTGCATATTCTTCCAAAAACACATAAACTAACTCAATATCATTCATACACAATTCCACATCTTAACACTTAGCAATTCCCACACAATAAACACAACATCATGAGCTTCGAAATAGTTTTGCAATCAAACATGCTATCACACAATTCCAAACAAAACGTAACACTAAGCACTTATTGAAGTAACAAAATCGATTTACAAGAAATGGGGGTTTTAATTGTAAATATGCCTTTTAAAAATTCCTGTTAAAACTTAAGAAAATAACTCAAGAATGATACCACACAAAGATTTATCCTGGTTCACCCAACGTGGGTTACGTCCAGTCCTCACACTGTGAGATTTTCCACTAAGTGTTTAAAATGAAGAGCCTTCTTAATCTTACAACACCTAGAATAGATCAACCTTGATCTATTTCTTTCTTAATTACTTTCCACCCAGAAAGCAATTACAACACCTATCTAACCTTGATAGGAAGTAAGATTCAAAATAGTTTTGCAATCAAACATGCTATCACACAATCTCAAACAAAACCCTCCGCGAGAGGCGTAAATCCTAAACGTACAGTTTCTCACGAACGAACACAAGTGTAGTCTCTCATGGACAAACACAATTTACCAGTGTGTAGTCTCTCACGGACAAACACCTGTGCAGTCTCTCACGGACAAACAAAATTTACTAGGGTGTAGTCTCTCATGGACAAACACCTGTGCAGTCTCTCACGGACAAACACAATTTACCAGACAACTCAAATTTAAAACACTCAATCATAAACTTGAATCAAACACGACTCGCGTGCCAAGCACCCTAATGCAATGCGTATATGCCAAAATGCATGGACTCGGAATTCCAAACCAAAACCCTCCTCGAAGGGCCGTAAATCATAATTGTACCGCCTATCGCAGGCCAAAGTACCAATTACCAAGGTGCCACCTATCACGGGTCTGCACGATTTACTAAAAAGCGTAAACCATAAACGTACTGCCTATCACGGGCCCGTACCGTTTACCGAGGTGCCACCTATCACGGGTCAACACGATTTACTAAAATGCGTAAATCATAAACGTACCACCTATCACGGGTCAGTACAGTTTACCGAGGTGTCACCTATCACGGGTCAACACGATTTACTAAAAGAAAAAGCGGAAATCGTAAATGTACCACCTATCACGGGTCAGTACAGTTACCATGGTGTCACCTATCACGGGTCAACACGATTTACTAAAAGTCATTAAGATTCCCCATTCTTAATACTCGTTTAACTCTAATGGTTTTCAAATACCACACAAAACAAACTCAAACCTATTATCAGATCCAATCCACAACTCACACCATAACAAATCAATTCATTTCTCCACAGAATCCAACCATACGCGCATCAAATTTCATCAGTATTAATTAAGAACACGACAAATACGACGAACACAAATCAACACAATCCACCACTCAATCACAACAAGTTTCATTTACTCAAAATCATACCTAAATGAGTTTAAATTCATTTTCCACGAAACATTCATCAATATAACCAAAACCTAACTCTATGATTTTACCCATAAAACCTTAGATTCATTTTCCCCCAAATCAACACTCTAACCCTAACAAAATTATTTTCCACACAATCACAGATAAGTCCCTAAATGCAAACTAAAAGTTTGGAAGGAGCCCTTACCTTCACGTTAGCTTTTACGTTCGATTACGGTACCGCGAGTAAATCCGGTAAAATCTCCGCTCGCAACGTCGCTTCCAAAGTTGGTTCCCTAGCACCGTAGCGTGGTAGTGAGCAACTTTCCCTTCTATCTCTTCGTGAAACGAAGCTTAGATCTAGATGAAACGGGGAGGTTTGTGTTTGACGGTTTTGAAATCCATAACTCCGTTTTTGAATCCGGGAAGAAGGAAGGAGTTGAGAACTTGATCTTTCTCACCCACTAGCCTTGGGTTTCAATTCTCGAACTTAAAGGAAGCAAAGAAAAACAAAAATGGAGGAGAAGGGAGAGAGCCTCACGCAAGGCAGGGAGAGGAAGGAGATGGAAATGTTTTCTTTCTTTCCTTTGCTTTTCTCTTCTTTCTTTTTCCTTCTTTCCTTTCTACTTCCTTTTCTTTTCTCTCCAAACAAATATATACATATAGATATATATATTAATTACTTTTAACAAATATCTCAAAATATCTAGATATTTGTTAAATTACCATTTCACCCGCAACACATTAAATTCTTCGTAAAAGATTCACCGCAGTTAATTTAATTCATTCATCGACGAGTAATTCTAATCGACATCAAAATATCTTTTTGATCATATAAACTCCAAAACATTAATATCTTTGGCTAAAAAGCCTCCGAGCCAATATCCAAAATACACAAAAATACATAAAGTATACTTTAAAATTATGGGTCTTACACTGATCTTTACTCAAACATGGTTAAGTGCTCAGCTCTGAGACTAAGCTCTAAATTGTGTTTTATTTTAAAAACTGTTTATATAAAAACTAAACCAAAGTTATGAAAAAAGAGCGTATAAACAAAAAACATAATAACACAAAAAATTTATTATGGCTCACCACCACCAAGACAACTACGTCCAACCCCTTCAATCAGAAGGATTCAATTCACTAATTCCCCATTGAATCACACTTCCACTGAACACCTTCTAGTCAAAAGAATTGTGTTCGAGTCTTCTCAACCTTCTAGTTTATTACAGTCAAGCTACTGAGGGATGAAGCCACTACAGGGTTAGGTTTTTTGAAAACAAACTCTCGCAAGAGCATGTTTACAAAGTGGTACCCTTAGAAATATTTCTCAGCACTAGGTAAAACAAAAATTAAGAGCAACAGTGAAGAGACAAATGTATTATACTTGTGGCAATGTGTTGTTTCTTGTTCTTTGCAAGTAAGGATTACACATCCTTAGATAGAAATCTTTATGGTTTCTGGTTCTTGTCCTGATTGCAAGAAATTTGCATGTATCATGCAATTCCGTATAAAATCTTATGAGATTGATGCACCATTAAACACTTGTCAAAACGAATCCATGTAATTGATCATGCATATATTTGTACAGACATAGGAGGGTATCATATGATGCACAAATAGGAAATTAAGGGTGTTTATCATATGATGCACAAAAATTGTCTTCTTTAGAGCATATACTGTCATCAAAGCATTGTCTTTCATCATCGTGTTGACTTTCATCAGAGCATACATTATTAACCACAGTTAGACGATCAGATACTTGAAGCGATTATCAATCACTTGTTTGTCAGGTTTATCAGAGGTAGATGATCAGATGCTTGTTGTAGTCATTAGAAGCTGACGAATCACATCATTACTTGTATTTTTCCAGAATTTCCAAAGGTGGGTGTCACACCGCCTTCACCAAACTTAACATAAGGAATTAGAAACAAAGTCTTGGTGTTCCTTTATCTTAGTCCAATCATTATAGCATACAATGTAAGATCATACACAAATCACTTGATATGGGAACTACACACTTAATCAGAATGTTAGTTTTTTAAATTCACTTGGTTCTAACATTCTACCCCCACAACTTAAAGCAATTACCTTCATTCCATCTAAATTTTCACCCTTTATCCTATATATTCCCCCTAGCTTTCCCAATTTTGTTGAGTTCAACAAAAAAAGAAGAGAGATTGTTGGAACCAAATTGGTTTTTCTCTTGTGATTTTGATGTTAACAAAGAGAACAATTTATTTGAACTAATCGCTTCATTAAGTGTGGAGCCATTATAACAAGAAAATTAGAGGTAGGTACTAAAGGAAGCTATAAGAGGAATTGACTAGAGGAAGTCAATAGAGGAAATGACTAGAGGATGAGATCATATGAACACAAAAGTATATGTGTCTGCCTCTGAATATATGTTTCTGAAAGCAATGTATCTCTAAAGGTTACGAAGGCTGCTTCTGATGTTTGGCTCTGAAGACTACCTCTAATAATTGGAACTAAATTGGATCTGAAGAATGGGTCTAAAGACTGCCTCTAAAGAGTTTATATCAGGCTATCATTAACTCTGAAGAGATTATTCAAGCCATACATTCAAAGCTCATATTTCAATAATCAAAAGTTGCAAGACACTCAAAATGTTTCCTCTAGTATGCAACCTCTGACGTTGTAGTGAATTTGATGATTCAACAATGTGATTTTTCCAAAGCCACTAATTCTAAGTCACACAATTCTGCTCAGACTTTTGTTATCCAAGAAACACAATATCTCACTCCAACAAGAAACTCAATGGATTTGATGGAAAGACAATGACATTCATTGAAAGAATTCATTATGAAGAAAAGACTTAGCCGAATCAGAATTTATGAATACTCAAGAACAAGCCTGAATCCATTCCCGCTCCAATCAATCAAGAGTATGAAGGAAGATTCACATGAATAAGTTTTGAACGCAATTTGAAAATAGATATGATTCAAAATTATAATTGAAGGAAATCTTTAACAAAGGTGAAAAGAGGATATGGTTAAAATATTAATCACGAGAAAATATGGAAAAAATATAATTCAAAAGATATGTTCAAAATATTTTTAACAAGAAGATATGGTAAAAATATTGTTCACAAGTAGATATGGTCAAAATATTATTCACAAGAAGATATGGCCAAAATATTGTTAACAAGAAGATATGGTCAAAATATTGTTCACAAGAAGATATGGTCAAAATAGTGTTCACAAGAAGATGTGGTCAAAAATATTGTTCACAAGAAGATATGTTCAGAATTTTTTCACAAAAATATATGCTCAAATTTACTCACAAGAAGATATGCTCATAATTTATTCACAAGAAGATACCCTCAAAATTATTCACAAGGAGAAACACTTATAATTATTCACAAGCAGAAACACTTATAATAACTCACAAGAAGATACACTTATAATTTGTTCACAAGAAGATACATTCAAAATTTGTTCACAAGAAGATACATTCAAAATTTTTTCACAAGAAAGATATGATTTAGATTTTACAAGGACAAAAGTGAAACCCTAATTTATTCTATAATCAAAAATTCATTCAATTCAGAAAAAATTGTGAGAGCTCAAATTTCCTAAGTATTCAAAGTTCAAAGGTTTAAGTTCTAGAGAAGCAATTGCTCAAAGAAATATTTTTTAAGTGTTTTAGTGTGAGAAATCAATTGTAACAATCTGCTTAGTAGAAGAAAAATACAATATGTTTCAAACCTTTATAACCCAGCTCGATGTTGGCTTCACTATTCCTCAAGTAATCTGTAGTTTTCAGGTTGTGTTGAGAAAACGTAACTTGTAGGGTAACGGTGTAGTTGCCTTCAACAATTTGTGGTTCTCAGGTTTTGTGGAGAAGACTTGAATTGAAGTTCAAGGTGTATGTTTGCCTTAAAATGTATATTGGTGTCAGGTTATTTTGAGAAGACTGATTTGTAGGTTCAGGTGTTGTGTGATTCAAGGGTTTTAATTAGTGGTTAAATCCATCAAAAGTGAAGGGATTAGATGTATCTACCATGTTGGTGGTGAACTAGGATAAATCTACTTGTTTCCCTTTACTTATGCACTCTTTATTTTATTGTTGCCTCTGATTACTTAAGTCTGATTGCTACCGCCTCTATTTTAGTTAAAATTACCAAATCTAAACCAATTCTTGAAAAAATAATTAAAAAGAATCCACCTTAAACAAACACAATCAACCCCCATTCTCGTGTTTGCACCTTCAAGGCATACACTCACTATCTAATCTAGTTTTTACATCATTCAAAACACTATGTCAAATCTAAATCTAGAAGACTCTTACACTTACAATCTCCCTTTTTTCGATGATGAAAAGATTTGTTATAACGTCAAATTCAAAGTACTAACTAGGAGGAAAATATCTATAGTGAAACATTACAGAGCAAGGTTCAAATCTAACAAAGAAAACGAAATCCAAATAAAATAAACATATTACAAATCAAGGATGAGTCTGAAATATGAAAATAAATATCAAAGATGAAGCATAAAATGGAATGCAATTCAAGAGTCAACATGTTGGTCGTAAATCACTGTGGGGGAGGTGGAAATTGAGTAGAGAAACAAGCATATAAAGTCGTTCCCCAAAGGCAATGAGATCTACTTGGTTCTCATATCTCAATGCAGCAAAGTCTCTTTCGTTCTAAAACTAGAATTGAGAAAACTATTTAAATATCTTACTCTCAAAACATCCTTACATTGAATGACCTTATCCTCAAATCATGTAAACCATGGTGGGGCATTATTATAAGGGCCAATGTAAGATATGTACTTGTTAAACCTTAATTCATGTAGTTTATCTATAATTTGTACTGAAATGTATTATTGAGACAGTTTACTCCATTTTTATTTTATCGATTTGAGAGCCAAAATTATATAATTTTTACTGTTTGCAAAATTTCATAACAATTATGTTTTCGACGAAACTGTTTTCCTAGTTCTTGAGATGATTAGGGTCAGTAGGATTCTTGGGAAACATTTTTAGAGATTTAGTAAAAAATATTCGTCAAGAAATAATTTAGTCGAATTACAGAATAGTTATCATCAACGAATATCTACATATTTCTTACTATCTAGTGAGGAGTTTGTGGACCAAAATAAGCCACACTTCTCTCAAATTTCTTGTGTACTCAAATGAAAGAACTAAACTATAAATAGGTGTCGTAGTTAATTTTTTTTTCTCTTTTCCTCCCTTCTAGTAACGGAACCCTCCCTCTCCCTTCTCTAGACACATTTTTTCTCAAAGTGTGGAAGAAACATTGTTTTTGCACTTAGATCTTGAGGTTTGATTTTTGAGATTCTTGAAGTAATGTGTTTCCTTTACAACGGTGATTAACAAGAGCACTAAAATGTGGTAAAAAAAAACTTTTCTCTCCCTATTTTCCCTTTAGGTCGTGAGGCAATATATAGGTTAGGGGATTGGTTTTAATTTTTCCTTCACAAAAGTAATAGATTCAAGTCTTGTGGCAGTAGATCTAAAAGAAAATTTTGATTTGGAGTTCGTTGAAGTTCTTGCAAAAAAATGTATTTGGAGTTTTAAAAGTTTACTTAAAAAATGTTGTAGATCCTAGTATTGTAATGATAGATTTCAAAGAAAAATATGGATTTGGGACATTTTGTTATTTTGAAAAAGAAATGATTTAGTTAGAATGTTTTTTTTCTTTCACTAATGTTGTAGATCCAAGTATTATGGTAATAGATCTTAAAGAAAATTTTGATTTAAAGCACTCCGATATTTTACTAAAAACAATGGATTTGTATTAGAATGATATTTTCTTCACAAAAGTATTAGATCCATGTCTTGTGATATCATATCTGGAAGAAAACTTTGATTCAGAACCATTTGAAGTTTAAATTGTTACAAATAAATTTTCTCTAATGGCCGAACCAAAGACAAAACCTTAGAGATTTGGAATTTAAAAATTTTCTTTTGTGAGAAAGATAATACCATCTTTGATTTAAAAATGGTTAAGAAGCTAAAGTTGTATTTTAATTGTTGTTGAAAATTTTAGGTTTTGAAAAAGTTAGTAGACTTGAAGTGACAACTTTAAATTTTTTTAAGTGCTTAAGTTGTAAGAAATAGTTGAAACATTTAGTGTCATGTGGACAAATTCTAAAGAAAGAGACGAGACTAAAGAAGTCTTATTCTTTTAGGAAAAGTTTGGAAACAAATGTAGTAAGTTATATCTTTAAAAATAGATGGTTTAGTGATCTATCTCAAAACAAATTCAGTTATGAAAATTTATGAGCTTTAAAAAGGTCTTTGAAGTGATTTGAATTGTTTTGGAACTATGAGAAATAGTCTTTCATGTTCTTCAAGAATTTTGTCAAAAGTAAGTATTGGTGTTTTGAGGTTTAAATTAGAAGTATTTTATATTTTTGATAAAAAGTATTAATCAAGTATATATCCTAATATAATATAGGAACTTTTGGCTTGAGTTAGTTTGGGAAAAAGAAAACCCTAGGGGTGGTTTAGGAGTTAAGGTTGAATTGGAGAGACTTGTTTCAGATTTTGGGATTTCATTTTAACTTTGTAAATTTGACATGGTTCAATGTGTTATGAAATTTATTGATGATAAACTATCATGAGCATGCTCTGTGAAAAGATGTTGAAACATTATTAGTGTTTAATGAGTATTAAAATATAGTCTTCTAATAACTAAATGTACATAATATTTGTTGAGAAAGAATTAGAGTATGTTCATGCATTCATAGTTTCACGTGGTATTCCATAGAGTTGGAACTCGTAAATGATTTGTGATATGAAACTTTTTGTCATGAATAATTTTAGGATCTTTTCTAGGTTGGAAACTTACAAATTTGAACCAAAACAAATTTGTGCCGGAGAAAACGATGACTCAAGTTACACAACTTTGAATCGAATGATTCCAAAACGAGGCGAACAAACATATTTTCAAACGCAAATTAGGTTGCTGAAACATAAAAATAAAAATAAAAACTACGCAAATATCGAGATATGAGCATAGGTTACTTAAAACAAAACTTGGTGTTTCATCTAGCATCATTTTAGTCATCATATCTAAAACTAAATCAGGAACATGAAACTGAAATCTTAGACCTAAAAGTCTTTTTAATACACATTGATAACTTTGAGTTTGGAAATCCTTCAAACAAGGGTTTATTTGTCCCCTTCAAAAGACCATAAAATATTTGAGCTTCTTTAATTGGAAGTCCATCAGTCTCGTCATATTGATTTTTATTGTATGACAAATTAACCTCAACAATATCCGAAATCATATAGTTCATCGCCTCAAAGTGCTTATAATTATAATAATCTACACCTAACGTGTCAATACTACTTGAAGAACCTAGGTTATTCTCCACATGTATACTAATACTAGGCGCCTTCTCCATGTTTAGTTCGAACTCAGTAGTTAGGCACAAATTCATCTTCATATAAATGCACTCTTAATTCATCTTCACTCTTAAAACATCTACATTGACATAAACAATATGGACATCTCAACCCCTGTTCACCGTTAACAATTTTCTACACTCTTGCAAAATAGAAAAACTCTTCAACCTTGTTAAAAAAATGTTGTTTAAGACCATTCCTTCAAAAAAAATTCATATCATACATTCAACCACAATATATATATATATATTCTAAAAATTAAATAAATTTAATGCGATTATTAATTAGATCGATGTTTTATATATAAAATAATTTATTTTTGAAAAACATTATTTTGTTATTATTGACAACAACTATAAATTACGAAATAATAATTTATGATATACTTTATATGTCAATCAATATAATAAATCATAATAGGGAACAACTATAAACTAAAATAAAATATTAAATGACTTTTAAATAAATTTATCGTAAAATAAGTTTCTATAAATAAAAATAGGGACTACCAAAGTATATAAAATTTTTGTAGAAATTCAGCTACGACGGTTTGTAACGACTAACAACAGATAGTAATATCATTAATTTTATTAATGTTTTTTTTTTAAAAAAAAAAGTTACATTAAAATGAGTTTATTTTACACTTGTTTCAAAATTTTATTTGTCACATATATGTAAACAACATAGTTTCTATTTTATTTTACTTTTTTACAAATCTATTAACAATTTGAAATAAGAATTGTTTATGTCTTTTGAAAATAATATAAAAACATTTTATAAGTATAATGTTACATACTTCATAATTAGATCAATGTTAAAAATGTACTTTCTTTTACATAAGTATTATTTTGTTGCTGTGAAAAATTACATTTTTAATAATATTTTACAAACATAATAAAAAAAACTACAAAAGAATAACATTTTATCATCATTTTAAAAAATAACTAAGTTTTAATTTTGAGTAAAAAATTTACAATATAAATATTTTCCTAATACTTTTCTTAACAAATTTTACTAACATAAACTTCCATTTTAAAAATAATATATTCGACATTCTAAAATAAAATATTAACGCTCTAAATAATACTTTATAAATATTTAATTTTTTTTCAGTAATAAATATATAAAATACTAATCTATATTTAATATGCATTAGATACTAACTTGATGCGGGGTAGTGTGTGACTTGAAGTTTATGAACAAATAACAACTCTTCACAATCAATACCTTAACAACATTGTCAAAGCATAAAATATTAAATAATATTCATTAAATAAATAACTACAAATAAAAAATTAACATTAAAAAATAAAAAATAAAGTAAAGACTTATCGAAACTCAAGAGAGAAGTACAAAATCAATATAATGCAAGAAACATTACCATTGTTTGAAATTAAAATTTAGAGAAAAATATTTGTAGAGAGAAGGTAGAGACAAAATTTAGAGAGAAGTGAGAAGTAAGAAATGAGCGAAAGAGTGGTAGAAATGAGTGAGAGAGAGAGAGAATGAGAGAGAGAGAGAATCCGCCAAAGTTACAATCAACAAAAATAAATATTTTTGATTTGTGAAGGTTTTTTCAGCCACTAATAACAACCAATTTGAATTTTATATTTACGAGTTTTTTTCGCAATAATTCGTGAGAGTTTTTTTTAACCACAAAATGTTGTTACTTAGTTAGTGCATTGGACTCTTATACTGGTAAAATGGATTGATTATCCATGTCTATTCTCCAACATAACCACCAACTGTTCTTAGTATACTTGAACCCACAAGGGGTGGAACTGGTACATCAGGCCATGTATGTTGTTGGGTTAGCTGAACCAAGAGAGTAACATATGTATAGTTATTGAGTCGAATAGCCAACAATTGGTCTTGTTGTTCCAACTATTGGTCTCAAGGCTTATCCTCCAACATAAGACATGTTCCTATAGTTGCAATGATTGACTAACTTTGCATAGCAAAGCTTGTCTGACCTTAGTACTCTTGAGGCCCCTGAATATTAGAGGTGACTTAATGATCATCAGAATTAGCTTTTTTACACTCCAATTTTATGACTTGTTTAACCTTATTATGAACCATGGTTTTAACATGTTAGCTAATTGTTGAGAAACTATGAATGTCATGTAAACCCATATCAATATGTTGTTTACTGAAAGATGTGATCATTACCACTTGTTGTTTGGATGTATTAATTGGAGCATTAACAAGTTCATTAGGAGGAGCCACAAAAGTTGGCATTCCTAAGGTTTGTGGTCGATCATTAGGTCGTGGATGGCTTAGCCTCTTTGTTGTTGATGTTGATGGTTGATCTATGCTGTTACTTTTACCAAAATGTAAGTTCATGCATCAATTATGCCCATGACTTGGTGAACTAAACCTTTCGGTAATGATGGTTGTAGTTTCCTATCAAACGTGCCAAATTTGTTGTCCAAATTAAAATTTAGCCGAGTGTTCGACTAATAAATCTTAGACTTTGATTTCTTTTTTCTTCAAATGATTACACCGAGGAAGGAAAAATGTACTCCTACTGTGGATTCCCCATCTCCTCCAAAAGAGTTTTAAGTATGGTATTGGATTTTTGCGAGTTATCTAAGATAAAAATGTATAAGTAATATAAGCATAAAGATAAAGGGATAAAATACGAGAAAATCAATTTGTTTGATTGATTGTGTGTGTAAAAATTACATGAGGTATTTATAGGCACTGTTCATCCTACTAGCCAATGCATCCTGGCCACAAAATTCACCCTAACCCAACCTCATTCAACTATTTTTGTAGACAATGCATGTTTTCTTCCTACAGTTAGATGTACAGTGCTCCACACTGGATTGTATCCTCTATTTTCGAGGCAACTTAGTTTGGGTTATGCTTTGTGTTCGTTTTTTCCCTCTACATCGCCGCTTCACAAATATAGATGTTCATGGTTAGTGGTGCTTCACAAATCGCTCTTTTTTCGTGCGATTTGGGGGAATACGATCAAATCTTAAAATTCTATTCAAAATTTAAAATATGAGTACTATAATATGAAAATTAATTAAAAAATATACGGTTTTACATGGAAAAAACTTGAAAGATAAATTTATTTGATTTATTTTTAGAAAATAAATTAACCAAAAAATTAAAAATATTCAAACCAAATAACAACCATGTAGTTTTTTTGTCTCTTTAATATCTCTTAAAGTTTTTATGTTTCTCGTGGAAAATATACTCATAATATTTATGAAGGAACCAAATGTAAAGAGAAAAAATAAAACATATTTTAATAAATTTATATATTAGACTTGATTAATATGAAAAATAAAATCACAAACTTTTTTTAAAGAATAAATTAAAGGAGCACAAAAGAAATAAACAGAATAGTATTTAAAAAATTGAGTTCGATGATGACACTTTAAATAATCAAACTGATTCATAATTAACGTTGTACTATAAATAGACTAGTAATGTATTTTTCTGTGTAAACAATTAAACCATTTTCAAAAAAGTTGTCATCTATTTCTATTAGTGTGTTGTTTCTTACAATTTATATTACTGCTCAAAAAGTTATCTTTCTATTCAATGTAGAAAATAGAAGAGTTAAAATAAGACGAATAAATTTATCAATCAAATAACAATTTTTTTTAACTAAATATACATATATACTAACTTATTCTAAAAATTAGAAGCTATCATAGTTAGACTATCCTTCACTCATGTATGCCTCTGTCATCTTTTTTGTGTTCACTGTATTAGACCATCAAACCAAAAAAGTTTCAATATGCAATCTTCATCCAATTAATTTTTTTCTTTATCATTCCTTTGTCTATTTTATTGTTTTGTTTTAAAGAGCCTAAAAGCTTCATCCGATTAATTTTTTTCTTTATCATTCCTTTGTCTATTTTATTGTTTTGTTTTAAAGAGCCTAAAAGCTTCATCCGATTAATTTTTTTCTTTATCATTCCTTTGTCTATTTTATTGTTTTGTTTTAAAGAGCCTAAAAGCTTCATCCGATTAATTTTTTTCTTTATCATTCCTTTGTCTATTTTATTGTTTTGTTTTAAAGAGCCTAAAAGCTTCATCCGATTAATTTTTTTCTTTATCATTCCTTTGTCTATTTTATTGTTTTGTTTTAAAGAGCCTAAAAGCTTCATCCGATTAATTTTTTTCTTTATCATTCCTTTGTCTATTTTATTGTTTTGTTTTAAAGAGCCTAAAAGCGAAACATACACACACTAAAGTTGGAGAAAAAAGGTATATTGGATTTGAACCTCCACCTAAACATATCAAATGGTCATTCAGCTCCCATAAGAATTGTACTAATAACAAAATTTTGTCTCATTCTCTTTATATTAGTAATTATAATTATTTTTTATTTTAGTTGATTTTATAAAATATTGAGTATGTTGAAAATTCTTTTGGTAAATTTTTTATAAAAAAACACGTGAATTGATGTAGTTGTATAACTAGAAAAAATTTGATAAAGTACTTCAGAAAATAAAAAAAATATATGAAAACAATAGTCACCAAAAATAGGATTTTAGTTGTGTCTCTTGTAAAATTGATTTTTAGTTAAGATAAGTTATTTTCAAGATAAAACTAGGAAGATATAAAAACAATGCTAAGTTCAAAATGTTTGGAAAAGTTAGTGCAATTCTAGTGTAATAAACAATTGATGTGATAAACGTGTTTAATTTTAATTAAATACTTTAAACATAGAGTAAAGAGTAGGAATAAAGATATAAACACACAAGAAGTATTATGATTCACTTAACTTGAACTAGTTCAATCCTCACAACTGTGAAATTTTCAGTATAATGCTTGAGAAACTTTTTCAATTGCTAAACGTTACACTTATGCTACATGGGACTTTACAACTTGTATTATCTTAGTCTAAAAAAGACTTACAAAATTTCATCTAAAACACACTAGACTTTAAACAAAATTTAGCCACTCAAACTAACTTTTACACTCTTAGAAGTAATATTAGATTGTGTTACAAGAGAATTATTGATTTGCATTCTAATTTATTAACTTGATTTGCATTCTAATTTATTAACTTAATGATGAGATTTGACTAATAAAAACACACTCTAAAAAGGTTGGTCTACTAATATAATTTAGAGTTGCTGTATTTCGATGATTGAAGATAATTTAATTGATTTTCATTAAAAAAAATGACTTCTAGTTCAAGTGTCTTCTCGTATTGAAGCTACTCGTTTATATTGTCTATGGAAGAATTCATTTTAATGTAGGAAGACTAATATGATCATTGGGAACATGTTCTAATGCGTAAACTATGTCGGAGAATATTCATTTAAATTTCTAGTACAAAATTCAATCTCGAAATGTTCTGATCTACTTCACTTCATCTTCAAAAATGATAGCGAGACTTGCATGCATTTTAAGTTCTAATATGCTTGTTAGAAAGTGGGAGAAATGGTGCTAAATCCTTTTGTACTTTGATAATACACCTTTTGTTTTTTTATTGGAGACTTTTCTCATCTTTAGAATGTTCTCCTTACTTTGAATGAAAAATATGATTAGAAATGGAAGCTTGCACTTATTTCTAAATAAATGTGACATTGAGCATGTATCTCAATACAAGAAAACCATTTGGTCTTTTTTCTTTGAAGATTTGAGTGAACACTATGAACTATTTTCTGGAACTAGGTTTGTTTCCTCTTATAGTTTTGATGTTAACAAAAATATTTTATGAGAATAATAATTTTTGATTAATGGCTTCATTAAGTATGCAAAAATCGAAAGAAGAAATCAGAGGAATGTACTAGAGGAATAGACCAGAGGAAAGTCACCAGAGGATGAGATCAAAGGAACACAATATATGTGTTTGCCTATAAATATATGCCTCTGAAAGTAAAATGCCTATGAAGGTTACAAAGTTTACCTTTGAAGTCTAGGTATGAGGTTTGCATATGATAATTGGGTTGAAGACTGCCTCTAAAGAGTGAATTTGAAGCATGCTTTTGAAGCCCTTGCATGTCTCTTATGTGCACAAACTCAACATGCCTCTAAATAATTCATATCAACATATAATTAACTCTAAGGAGATTGTTCAAATCATAAATTCAAAGCTCACAATTTGCTGATCAAAATGGTGCAACACACTTCAAATGTTGCCTCTCATATGCAACCTCTAATATTGCACTAACTCTAAAGTTTCAACAAGGTGATTTTCCCAATGCCGCCAATTTTATGTCATGCAATTATGCCCTCTAACTATCACTATTCAAGAAATACAACATTTAACTCCAACAAGAAAGTCAATGCCTTTGATGAAAAGTCAACAGCTGAAATTGAAAGAATCAATTATGAAAAGAAGACTTAGTCAAATCGAAAACTTGTGAAGATCCAAGGTCAACCCGAATCCATTCCATCTCAAATCAAGCAAGATTGTGAGAGAAGATTCGTGTTTTCGAACATAATCTAAAATAAGATTTGATTCTGAATTATAATTAAAGAAAATCTTTAACCAAGTTGAAAAGAAGATATGGTCAATATTTTGAAGAAGATTTAATCTATATTTATCTACAAGTTTGAAGAAGATTTTATCAAGATTTATCTAAAACAAAATATGAATTAATTACAAGAAGATTTGATCAAGATTTATCACAAGAAAATATGAATTATTTATAAGAAGATTTCATCAGGATTTATTTACAAGATGTTATGAATTATTTACAAGATGATTTGATCAAGATTTATTACAAGTGAAGTAACAATGTCAATTTACAAGGAAAGGGGGTTGAATTGTAAGTGTTCCTATTTAAAAATTACTGAAAAAGTCTAAAGATTTAACTCAAGAATGATTTTGGTTAAGAAAACAGAAAACGGAGAACGTTCTTGGTTTTTACTAGAAAACGGAGAACGTTATTGGTTAGCTTAAAAACAGAAATTCAGTTTATGTTTTAACTAATTAATCAATCAAGCTTAATAAATAAAGATATAAGAGAAAGAATACCCCACAAAGATATATCCTGGTTCACCTAACTTGGGCTACCTCCAGTCCTCACAACTGTGAGATTTTCCACTAAGTGTTCAAAATAAAGAACTTTCATGGTTTTAAAGCACCTAGCTTAGATCAACGTTAATATGTTACAAACTCTATTTGTTTCCACCCAAAAGCAATTTAATCACCTATCAACCTTGATAGGATTTCTTACAATCTATTCAAACTATACTAAACTCTTATAGTTTGATTTTTACAATAATGATGAGATTGTTTTGATAGAATCTGAGATGTCTCAACTCTTGTTTGAGATTCGATTCTTTACAAAGAATTCAGTATAATAATAACAGAGTATGATATATAAACAAAACTGAATCTTTCTTGTGAAAATGAGAATTTCAAGTATGTGAATGTGAATGATTTGTGACACTTGATAGTACTTGAACTTTTGCAATTTCCCTGGGTATTGGCCTTTCTTTTATAGGCGTTTTGGAGCATTTAATAATGGTCAAAAGAGCTGTTGGTAGTGCTCTGTAAGTTTTGACCAAAACCAATATATATGAATAAAAATATTCCAGCCTTTGAACATTTTTGAAACCTATTTGACTGGGCTGGTTTATTCGTTCTTCATCAGATTGCCTTTGTGTTTAATGATCTTTTATGCTTCACATGTATTTGTTGATGTTATATCTTCAATCTGGAGACTTGATTTTGTCCAAAACAATTTGAAGAATGATGATGAACTTTTGCAGAACTAAGGAGATTGATACAGAACTTCTGCAGAAATAGAGATTGATTATCAATCTGGACTGTCAGTTTTTGATCTTTCTAGAGATTGATATCAATCTAGAGGTTCAATTTTTATTATTTTGGACGACTTCCTGATGTCTTGTACATATCAAGATTGATTATCTTTCTTGACAGTTTGAAGGTTCAAACTTGTTTTAACTAGCTTGATTCAAGACCTTTTATCCTAGTGATTCGAATGTCTTCTTTGACTAGAATAGATCCTACTTGTTCCTTCCCAAGTACTGATAACCTTAGTATAAAATTCAGAGGCATAATCTTCTTTGAACTAATGGAGATTGATTGATATTGAGGCTGTGATGATCAGTCTTGATCCTAGAGAACATTCTCTATTTTATCCAGAATGTTCTTGTTTCTTTATTTGTTCAATTTTTTTTTTTTTTTTGATTTCTTTTCTTTGCTTGATTCCTATGTTTGAATTAATTCACTCAAAAGCACAAGTTAAATTAACATAATATTTTAGAATCATAATTAACATTCTTAACTAACCTTTGTTTATTTTCATCAAAACTTTAATTTGAGAGTTTGTCTTAACAATCTCCCCCTTTTTGATGATGACAAACATGTTAATTTAGATTTTAATTCTGATTCTAATATCAATTCTAAAGAGCTTAACAACTCCCCCTCAATTAATGTAGTAAGTGATTTTGACAGAAATTTAAAACATGCATATAATTTCAACATAAGTTGTTTTTCCATTAATTCATTTGAAGATAGAAAATATCAGTTTGCATTAGCATATTCAGGGAATCCTAGATACAAAAATGATTTCTATAAACAGAATAAAAACTATCTTAATTCTCCCCTTTTGTCATAAAAAAGGGAAGGAGTAGAAAGATCCTAAGACACTAATGACGGAAAAGATCCTTCAGAAGAGAAAGATTTTCCTGGGTTAGGAACTTGCGGAAGAGGAGGAACATGATGAAGCGGAGGAGGTGCGATTCCCAGCTTGGGAGCAAATTGTTATGTGAGCAATGTTCTCAACAGAGCAGTCTCCGGATCTTGCTGAAGCTATCGTGCCAATCAGAGTTGGAGGGTTCAGCCATGGGAGGAGGAGTATGGAGATGAGTGGAAGGTTGAGAAGTGGCAACAAAAATTGTGCTGGATGGAATGGGGGAAACAGAGACTAATGGAATAGTGGCAAAGGAGGTTGCTAAGGAAGGTAAAGGGTCAAATGATATTGGTTGTCGTTGAAGGTGCGAACACGAGAAGGGGAGTTGAATTGTGTTTGTTAAAGTTGATAACTTTTTGCTAATTTATAAATAAATAAATAAATAAATAAATAAAATAAATAAATAAATAAATAAATAAATAAATAAATAAATAAACTAGTTTGGTTTTTGTGACTTATATAAGAAGCAATCAAATTTAGAAGCAACAAACAGCGAAAGCATAAAATATTTGACACATACTTTTATCCTGATTCACCACTTACTTGGCTACATCTAGTCCCTTCATTCAAAAGGCTTTAATCCAATAATTCAAAAACCATGAATTACAAAGCACCTTGTAACACCCCGTTTTTCTAAGCGAGGGTGTATTTTTTTTTTAAAAGAAATTAAAATAAAACAGAGAAATAAATGAGGTAATGCCTTTGGATAAATAATTGAGTCATTATAATTTACAAGCAGCGGAAAAGTTTCTCAAAATATGAATCCAAAGTATTTACACAACAACAAATGATACATGGAACCCATTCAAATAAGATGTCATACTGACAATATTAGTAAAGGTACAGTTTTCCAGTTCAAAATAACGTAATCCAAAAGAAAGACATATGTTCCCTCTATGTCATCCTAATCTGATCATTCTACAAAAAACTATAGCTATACACCCTGAGTGATCTCCACGCGCCCCGTGAGATCCTCCTAACATAGCTCCAGTCAAGCATTCCCATCTACATTCCCGTCCGTAGGGTACAAACCGGTAGGATCGTCTTGGCTCTCATCTGAGGGCAAAGCCCAGATTTCCACAATAGTTGTAAAGGGTCACCAACCGAAATTAACAGTTAACACATAACATTTAAGTTTTTAAATGCACAAAATAACCTTTCAACTAAGCATGCACCTTAAAAGGATTTTCCATATGCTAAAAGTTCATATAACACTTGCCAAATAACAATGAAAACAAAATAAAGTTCTCAATCCATCAAGTAATACATAACTAATCAAGACATTGATAAATCAATGAGCAATCTGTTATCTAACTCAAAATAAGAATTTCTACTAAGCCAATCAATTTCCAAATCGATTTCCTGAAGGTTTTTAGTGAAATTTGAACTCTGGGCTTAATTCAATCGATTGGGCAATCAATTGACAGAATAGCTGAGCCCCTGACTTAATGCCAATCGATTTCCAAATCGATTTTTGTCAGTTTTGCTGAATTCCTGCATGGCCAAATCGATTGGGAAATCGATTTTATAAATAGTTGAGCCCCTGTAACTTTCCAAATCGATTGGGAAATCGATTTTATAAATAGTTGAGCCCCTGTAACTTTCCAAATCGATTGGGAAATCGATTTTATAAATAGTTGAGCCCCTGTAACTTTCCAAATCGATTGGGAAATCGATTTTATAAATAGTTGAGCCCCTGTAACTTTCCAAATCGATTGGGAAATCGATTTTATAAATAGTTGAGCCCCTGTAACTTCCCAAATCGATTGGGAAATCGATTTCCCTGTTTATCCTTCCAAAAAAAATAAACTAATTCAATCACATTCATACACAACTCCAAATCTTAACACTTAGCAATTCCCACACAATCACAACGACACATTGGGTTTCGAAATAGTTTTACAATCCATCACACTTACACACGATAATCAATACATAACACATAGCAATTCCAACACAATTACCACGACAACTTGAGTTTCGAAATAGTTTACAATCAGTCACACTTACACACAAAATCAATACATAACACTCAATCATAACTTGATTCAAACACGACTCGTGTGCCAAGCACCCTAATGCGATGCGTATATGCCAAAATGCATGGACTCGGAATTCCCAACCAAAACCCTCATCGAAGGGCCGTAAACCATAATTGTACCGCCTATCGCAGGCAAAAGCACCAATTACCGAGGTGCCACCTATCACGGGTCAACACGATTTACTAAAAAGCGTAAATTATAAACGTACCACCTATCACGAGTCAGTACTGTTTACCGAGGTGCCACCTATCACGGGTCAGCACGATTTACTAAAAGAAAAAGCGTAAGTCGTAAACGTACCGCCTATCACAGGCCAAAGTACTATTTACCGAGGTACCACCTATCACGGGTCAGCACAATTTACCAAGGTGCCACCTATCACGGGTCAGCACAACTTACCAAAACGTAAATCGTAAACGTACCACCTATCACGGGTCTGTACTGTTTACCGAGGTGTCACCTATCACGGGTCAACACAATTTACCAAAATTTCCAAAATAACATTAAGTAAACAAGACATTAAGAGATTCCCCATTCTTAATACTCTTTTAACTTAAACGATTTTCCAAAACAAACATTAAGTAAACAAGACATTAAGAGATTCCCCATTCTTAATACTTATTTAACTTAAATGATTTTCCAAAACAACATTAAGTAAACAAGA
>NC_021162.2:20319243-20319866 GCF_000331145.2 Cicer arietinum | reverse complement strand
GTCGTCAATTTTCTCTTTAGTAACTGAAAATTTTCCTCACACTTCTCCGTCCATGCGAACGGTTGATCTTTTCTGGTAAGATGTGTCAATGGAGCCACAATCTTAGCAAAACCTTCAATAAACCTCATGTAGTACCCTGCCAGTCCTACAAAACTTCGTATGTCAATGACAGTCTGAGGCTGTTTCCAAGTAAGAACTGCCTCAATCTTAGCCGGATCTACAGCGATTCCTTCCTTGGTTATCACATGTCCTAAGAAATTCACCTTTTCTAGCCAGAATTCACACTTCGACAGATTGGCATACAATTGCTTCTCGCGTAAAATCTCAAGAACTTGACGTAGATGTTCTCCATGCTCTTCTTCAGTTCTCGAATAAATTAATATATCATCAATGAACACCACAAAAAATTTATCAAGGAATGGACTAAAGATTCTGTTCATGAAGTCCATGAAAATTGCTGGTGCATTGGTAACCCCAAACGGCATGACGAGATATTCATAATGTCCGTAACGGGTTCTGAAAGCAGTCTTCTGAATATCTCCTTCCCTTACTCGAATCTGATGGTAACCCGACTTCAAGTCAATCTTCGAAAATATCGCGGCCCCTCTAAATTGATCCATTAA
>NC_021162.2:20318345-20319079 GCF_000331145.2 Cicer arietinum | reverse complement strand
ATTCGATACGGTGCCATTGAAATAGGTCCGATTCCTGGGTGCAAATCAATGAAAAATTCCACTTCTCTTACTGGTGGCAATCTTGGAATTTCCGTTGGAAATACGTCCCGGTACTCATTGACAAGCATCACATCTTCTATGTTCACATTTATCTTTGCCTCCACATTAGCCAGAGACAAAAACTCATGAGTTCCTTCTCTTAGCGACACTCGGAGTCTTCTTAGCGACACTCGGAGTTTGTTAGCTGCTAGATACTTAACAATTCCTGATTCGGGGAAAAGAACCAATTTACGAGCACAATCCAAGATCACGTAATGATACGACATCCAATCCATACCGAGAATGACCTCGAGTGATTGTAGAGGTAAACAAATCAAATTAATCAAGAAATCTCTATTTTGTATAGTTACTTGACAATGTAAACATGCAGAATTTACTGTCAAAGTCTTAGCAGGTGTAGAAACAACCAAATCAAAAGGTAGAGGCGACACAGATAACTTCAAACGATTCACACAATCCATAGCAATGAAGGAATGGGTTGCCCCCGAATCAAAAAGTGCAGTTAGAGTGTTACCTGCAATCTCACAGTCACGTTGAATCAGATTACCAGATGGATTCCCCTCTTCAGCACTCACACAATAAATGCGTCCTCTAGCAGTAGGACAGGTAGCTCTAGCTACATTCACAACTGGTTCCACCTTTGGAGCCGTGCAATCCTTCGCCATGTGTCCTGG
>NC_021162.2:20228650-20318201 GCF_000331145.2 Cicer arietinum | reverse complement strand
TTTTCCACAAGAACTTGGAAACGTTGAATTCCCAAGGGTAAGACGGAGTCTTGAATCTCATACTTTAGTCCGTCTTGGAAACGATGACACATGAATGCTTCATCAATCTCTTCACGGAAGAACCTGAAGTGTCTCGATAGCGATTCAAACTTAGCAGCATATTCACCCACGGTCATGTTCCCCTGATGCAGTTTCAGGAAATCATCACCCAGCTTAGTCCTGGTACTCATCGGGAAGTATTTGTCTAAAAACTTCCTTTTGAATGATTCCCAGTTCACCTCCTCGTGAGCTGATCTCATCAACAATCTTGCACTCCTCCACCAGTACTCAGCATCCCCTAATAGCATATAAGTGGCATAGTTGATCTTCACTTCTGCCTGACAGTTAATCAATTCGAAGATCTTCTCCACTTCTTGGATCCATTGATCCGCTTTCTCTGAATTTTCATCCCCCTTAAACTTGGGAGGATTGTAACGACGAAAGTCTTCTAATCCTCTTGACTCTACAGCACGGATCTCTCTTCCCCTATTTTCAAGATCACGTTGAGTCTTGGCAGTAGTCTGTGCAGCAACAGAAGCAGCCATGTTATTCATAGCCTCCGCCATTCGACCGTCCCTATTAGCATTGGCTCTTGGAACGTCATCCCTTCTTGGCGGCATGGTTTTTCCTATAAAACCATCATCAAGTAGAGTCTTAACACTACTTCAAATAATTCCAAAACTAGCTTTCGACCACATCAACACATAATAATTATTGTGGACCTGACAACTCAACCCACCTAAACCGACGCATGATCAGATAACAACTCCCAACTTACAGGTTGACCTACAATCTATAACCAAGGCTCCACAGCCCTCAAAGAAAACCAAACCAAAGCTCTAATACCACAAGGTAACACCCTCGCTTAGAAAAACGGGGTGTTACACACCTGACCCTCCAAGTTAGTCCTCCCAAACAGCCTGACAACCCCAGACTTTTGAGGAACTAACCACCTTGACCCTACAAGCAAAGTCTTCTCCTAACAGCATGACAACCCCAGATTGAAGAATGAACTAAACCAATATCGGGTTGGATACAAAAGAATGAACCTTGAGTAGTTGCTTCTAACAAAGCTGATAATAACAATAACTCTCACACTATAAGAAAAGAACACTAAGAAAATATTTCTAAACTAAACAAGTGTTTCTCTTGAGCTTGAGAACTTTAAGCTTGAGTTCCTCTTTTCTGTTTTTTTTATGCTTTACTCTTTCAGCCTTCAGTGTCTATTTATAGTGAAAATTTGGGCTTCAATTTAGTCCTTGTTTAATTCTGAATTGTATCTTGTTTAGATTGAGTTTGTAAGTTCTTCAAATTGATTCTATTTCTATTTTGTGTAGATTGAGTTTGTGAATTCTTTAAATAAACTCTTCTTCAATTTATGATCAAATCTTCATTAAATGTTGATAAGATATTCTTCAAATCTTCATTCATTGTTAATTAAATATTGTTCCAATCTTCATTAAATGTTGATCAAATATTCTTCAAATCTTTATTAAATGTTGATCAAATATTCTTCAAATCTTCATTAAATGTTGATCAAATCTTTTTCAAATCTTTTTCAAATCTTTTTCAAATCTTCATTAAATGTTGATCAAATGTTTTTCAAATCTTCTTCAAATCTTCATTAAATGTTGATCAAATATTTTTCAAATCTTGACCATATCTTCTTTTCAACTTGGTCAAAGATTTTCTTCAATTATGAAATATGAGTCAAATCATATTTTAGATTTTCATCAATTATAAATTTGAATCAAATCTTATTTTAGATTTTCTTCAATTACATGAATCTTCTTTTATACTCTTTGAAATCAAATATATTGTTTTCATAAAATACTTTTGTTAACATCAAAGCTCTAATTGTAAAACCAACTTGGTTCCAACAGTTGTATGGATGGGCTAGGAGTGTCTGGATAGATTAAAAACTGGCTTATTCCGAAAATGGAAGAGCTGGTTTTTTATGGAGAGACAAAGAGTGGAGACATGGTACTTATATGATGGTTGGGCAATAAGGTGCAAAGGTCATGAGGAGGAGGGTGAAGAATTTGGGAGTAGAAGAGGAAATATGTGGAGGATAAAGTTGATGGTTGTGGGAAAGCAGAGAAAGTTGGAGGATTGGGGATTTCTTCTGGAGAATGTTCTCGGCTTGGTGGAGAACGTTCTTGTGTAGTTTTAGATGCTGCATCTGCTGATTGCTCAGATGTTTGAGGTGAGAAAGGGATTGGTATAGGGGCAGTTCTTCTTCTTGCCGAGCGCTTTCTTTTTAAGGAAGTTGGAAAAGATGTAGTTATGGGAGCATGCTTTTCTGAGGACGTTTTTCTCATGGGGAGAGGTTTTTGGTTGAAAATTTTGAGATTTTGATGAGGGATTTCTCATTGGTGAGTGGTATTTCAAAGTGCCTAAAGATTTTGGTTAAAATCATTCCATAAGGAACTGTATTTTTCTTATAATCTTTGGTGGCAGCGCATATCATATGATGAATGGTAACATGAGGAAGGTTAAGGCGCTTACAATTGAGGAGGTCATAAATAATCAAAGCATCATTATCAGATACATACTCATGGCTTCCACAATGAGGAAGAATGGTATGTTGACTCATGCTATTGAATACTTTAGGAAGGGGCTTTAGATAGGTTGAAAGATAACGAGTAAACCCTTCTTGAAACAGATCAGAGAGTATTTCAGTCTGATTGAGGTTTAGTGTTGAATACCATTTGCTTCTAAATATGGAAGGTCCTTCTATTAGAAGTTGGAGGATGTAGGCTAGGATATCAGGTGTCAGCCGTATCTCTATTCCTTTAATGGTGGATATGATGAGAGATTTATTAGAGAAAGTTTTGGCATTGTAGTAGAAAGCCTGTACAACATCTAGATAATAATGCTTATATTTTTGTAAAAAGAAAGTCCAACCTAGAGCATCAATATGATGTTGAACAACATTGCCATCTACGATAAGTTTTTCAAATACAAAAACTTTTCCTATTCCGATAGGGCATTGAGCACATTTGTCTTTGAAGATTTTGGAGATTTTGGACGGAATAAGAGGAAGAGTGTTGGGTTTTGATTTTTTGAAGGGAGGGGATGGTTGAGGAGATGATTCAGAGGTTGGGGAAGGTGAGTGTTCTGGAGTGGGAGAACATTTGGTTTTTGGTGAGGGAGAAGGTATATGAACTGGGGAAGATTCTCGAATTGGAGAATGTTCTTGATGATGTGAAAGAGAGGGTGGTCGAGGAGGAGAACGCTCTTGAAGTGGATAACGCTCTTGATTTTGAGAAGGAGAGGGCAAACGAACTGGAGAATGTTCTTGATGTGGAGAACATTCTAGAGTTAGGGCTGAGGAACATTGTGAAACAGGAGAATGTTTTGGAGAGGCAGGTTTAGTGGATTTTAAGTTATGTTTAGGTGCATGTGTTTTCTTTCTTTGGGGATTTCTAAGATTGTTTCTGGCTAGGAATTGGGCAATGGTCATGGTGGTTTTGGTTTTCATGGAACATGGTGTTGGTTTTTTGGATTGAGAAGAAGGCTAAGATGGTTTTTGGAAAGAGGAGAAAATTTCATTTATCAATCTCCTTTTTTGATTTGGAGGAGTTGATTGAGATGGCTTAGAGGAGAATGAAGATTTTGATGGTGTAATGGGTTTTGTTGACTTTGTTGGTGTGGTTGTTTTGTCTGTTGGAGTTGTGTGACGAGGTGTGTCAGATGATTCATCTGTCTCAGAATTGAGGATGATGAAGTATAATGGTTTAAGGTTTGAGGCTGTTGAAGTTCCAATGCCTGATTGAACATGCATAGATCGTCTTTTTGCTGTAGTGGGATTTCGTAAGTGTGGAGGAACTTGAGCGAGATTTGGAGGAGGACATGTATAGAGAGGTGGAAGAACAGTAAACAGAGGATTTGGATTGATATAATTAGGGTTTTTCTCTGGGGAAGATGAGATAGTCTGAAAAGGTTGTATTAGAGGAAATTTGTGGTGGAGGTGGTCGTGGTGGAGGAGAAGGTGAACGACTTATGGAATCTGATGATGGAGATGATGATGATGGTGAGTAGGGATAAGCATTTTTGCGTGCTGAGGTTTTAGTTCGTGCTATTGTTGTGTTTTGAGAAGAATTTTTTAAGTGAGAGAGATTTGAGGAGAAAGATGAGAGGTTTTTTTCTATTACTGTTTTTGAGGGACAAGAAAATGGAGTGGTTTAGTTGTCAATCAGATTTTTGATTTTGAAGAGAAAAAACAATGATTATATGAACCTTGGGAAGGAGGAGAAAGTTTGGGGGAGGGAATGCTTGTGTCAATTCTCTTTTGCAGACAAAGAGACACATGCATTAAATGCCAAGATTTCCCTTTTCTGTTTAAGAGAGAAAGTGGTGACACAGAGGAGAATGTTGGTTGAAAAACAGAGACTGATGCTTGGAAAATGGATATTGATTATCGTTCTCCGTTTTCTACAGAAGCTGATTTTAACCAGAATTTTCTGGATTTTTCATAATTTTTAGTTTTTCTTTGATCAAATTGAAACTATCCTCGACTAGAGACTTCATAAAAATGTCAGCAACTTGATTTTGAGTATCAACAAAGATTAATTCGATATCTTTCTTGTTGAGTATCACGAATAAAATGATGTTTTATTTCAATGTGTTTTGATCTAGAGTATTGTATTGGATTTTTAGATAAATTGATTGCACTAGTATTATCACAGTAAATTGGAATTCTTGAATAACTTACAGAGTAGTCTTCGAGTTAATTTTTAATCCAAATAACTTGTGAGCAACAATTTGCTGCTGAGACATATTCAGCTTCAGTGGTTGATGAGGCTATTGTGTTTTGTTTTCTGCAAGACCAACTTAATAATGTTTCACCTAAGAACTAACCTTCTCCACTTATGCTTTTTCTTTCAATTTTATCTCCAGCGTAATTAGCATCACAATAACCTATAAGATCAAAATGAAAACTTTTTCTATACCAAAGACCAAGATTAGTGTTCCATCAAGATATCTAAAAATTCGTTTTACAGTTGTTAAATGAGTTTCCTTTGGTGTTGATTGAAATCTAGCATATAATTCCACTGCAAATACTATATCAGGCCTACTGACAGTTAAATAAAGCAAAGAGCCAATCATTCCTCTATGTTCCTTTTTAGAAACAAATTTTCCATTTTCATCTTTTTCCGAAGAAGAGGATGGATGCATGGGAGTAGACATAATTTTTTATTAATTCATTTTGTATTTGATCAACAGATTTTTAATGTATTTTTCTTGACAAATAAAAATACCATTTTCATATTGTTTAATTTGTAATCCAAGAAAATACCTTAATTCTCCCATCATGCTCATTTCAAATTCACTTTGCATGAGTTTTGAAAATCCTTCACAAATTTTTTCATTTGTGGATCCAAAGATGATATCATCAACATATACTTGAACAATAAGTAAATCATTCTTCTCTATTTTCTTAAATATTGTGGTGTCAAATTTTCCTCTTGAAAATCTATTTTTAATTGAAAATGAACTTAACCTTTCATACCAAACTCTTGGTGCTTGTTTCAATCCATATAGAGTTTTGGTAAGTTTGAAAACATAATTTGATTTTGATTGATTCTCAAATGCAGGAGGTTGTTTTACATAAACTTGTTCATTTAAAAAACCATTTAAAAATTCACTTTTAACATCCATTTGAAACAACTTAATAAGCTTATGGGATGCATATGTAAGAAGTATCTGAATAGCTTCTAACCTTGCAACCTGAGCAAAGGTTTCATCGTAATCTATACTTGTTGATTATAGCCTTAAGCAACTAATCTTGCTTTATTCCTTATAACCTTACCTTCTTCATCTAGTTTATTTTGGAAAACTCATCGTGTACCAATGATTGTTTGATCTAGTGGATCAAGTACCAGGGTCTAGACTTCATTTTTCTCAAACTGTAGCAGTTCTTCCTTCATGACCTCAATCCAAGTTTGATCAATTATGGCTTCTTTAATTGATTTTGGTTTAATTTGAGATATCATTTCCATGTTGTTTTCATAATTCTTTGATGATTTTCTTGTTCGGATCCCATCAGCCGTGTCTCCAATGATTTGTGTTTGAGAATGATCTTCAATAGTTCTCTAGCTTTTTGGTGGAGAATGAAACAAAGACTGTTTATTGCAGACTGTTCTGTTTGAGAATGATCTTCAATAGTTCTCCAATCTATTCTGTTGTTGCAGACTGTTCTGTTGTTGCAGACCAATTTTAATATCTTCTTCCTCATCCTTTTTACTCATATCCAAGTCATCAAACTCATCAAATAATATGGGCATACTAATTTCTACAACTTTAGTTCTTAGATTAAATACTCTATAGCCTTTAGAATCAGTTGAATAACCTAGGAAGATTGCGTTATATGATTTTGCATCAAATTTTCCAATAACATCTTTGTTGTTTAAAATATAACAATAACAACCAAAAATATGAAAATAAGAAATGTTTGGTTTTCTATTTTTCCAGATTTCATATGGGGTTTTGTTGATGATTTTTCTTATGGATACATGGTTTAAGATATAACTAGAAGTGTTAACAGCTTCAACCCAAAAATACCTTTAACATTAGATTCTTCCAAGATTGTTCTTTCCATTTATTGTAAAGTTCTATTTATTCGTTCAACAACTCTATTTTGTTGTGGAGTTCTTGCACATGATAGATTATGAGAAATGCCAAGTTCATCAAAGAAGGTTTTAAAATAAGCATTTATGAATTCTCCTTCATGATCACTTTTTACGGAAATGATGTTGGATTCCTTTTCATTTTGTACTTGTTTGCAAAATATTTTAAATGCATCATCTTTTTGTTTAAAAAAATAGTATTCAAGTGAATCTTGAGAAATTGTCAAGAATAACAAAACCATATTTCATTCTCCCTAAACTTGTTGTTTTCATTGGCCCAAAGAGATCCATGTGAAGTAATTCAAGAGTTCTCTTTGTAGTTATAAAATCTTTTGAATGAAAACTGCTATTGACTTGCTTTGCTTTTGAACAAGCTTCACGTATTTTATCTTTATCAAAATTGAGTTTGGGTAATCCTATAACAAGATCTAATTTTGAGATTTTTGAAATTGTTTTCAAACATATATGTTCAGCTCTTTTATGTCATATCCATTTATCTTTATTGATTGACATAAAACAAGATTCATCATATAGTTCTTCAAGATATAGGACATATAAATTTTTCTTTCTATTCCAAAAAAAGAAGAATTTCTCTAGTTTCAGTTTTTTTGATTTCACATACTTTTGGTTTGAAGATAACTTCATAACCATTGTCACATAGCTGACTTATGCTTAGAAGATTGTGTTTCAAACCTTCAACATAATGAACATCATTTATTTGAGCAAAGTTTGTCTTACCAATAGTTCATTTACCTTTAATTTGAGCTTGATTGTTGTTTCCAAAGATAACTGATCCTCCATCTTTCTTGATGAAAGTCATGAAACAATTTTTATCTCCTGTCATGTGTCTAGAACAACCACTGTCCAAGAACCAAGGCTTTCTCTTTACATTTGGAAATCCAACCTGCATAAGATGTTATCTCAACCTTAGGTACCCATTTTGTTTTGGGTCCTTTAGAGTTAGTTGTAGAGTTTTCTTTCCTTTTAAGATAGCACATTGATTTTTCATGACCAGTTTTGAGTCAATGTGAACATTTAATTGTTGATCTTAGAATTGATTTTATAATCTGGGTTTTAAAAAGTTTATTATTTATTTTGAAGCAGTTCCAGATAGTTCTCCTTTTTTCTAGATTTTTTAGAGAAAGTTCAGCTTTTGTTTCAGAACATTCTCCGTTTTGAAAACAGTCTGGAGAATGTTCTCCTGTTTGCTGATTTTTTAGAACTGGTTTAGCATAATGATCTTTTCCTTAAAAAACATTTTTCCTTTAATCTTTTCATCTATTTTTTTAAAGTAGCAAGCAAATTTGAGATGTGCAAGTTTTTTACAATATGAGCATCTAGTTTTACATTTTTCTTCCTTTCTTTTTGGAACAAAAAAGTTTTCATACATTTTTGTTTTGAGTTTGATTAAAACCAAGATCAACTTTATCAAAGATTCCTGCTTGAGATCCCATAATTTTTTTAAAAGTTTCAGTGGCTTTAATGAAATTTAATAAATCAATTTTTAGAAGTTCATTTTCAATTTTAAGGAGAACGTTCTCTTTTTTCTTTGCATAACGTTCTTGGCCCTTTTGACTTTCAAAATTTTGTTGTTGTGTTTCTTTTAGTTCTTGAATGATATTGTTGAGAACATTATTCCTAGCTTGAGCTTTTTCTTTTTCTTTCTTTCTTTATGAAATTGTTCTTTCAAAGAACTACATTTTTGAATAAGAAGGTTTGAATAATTTAACAAGTTATCAAATTCTTTTCCGATTTTTTCACATAAATAACAAGGTTCAGAATTTGTTACCTCATCTTCTTCTATTTTTGCCATCAAGCATATGTTGGCTTCCTCACCTTCTTTTGTTTCTGATTCTTCTAAATCATCGCACGTAGCCATCATTGATTTCTTTTTGAAAGGAAATCATTTTGGTGGTTTCTTGTTTAAAGGACATTCTGCTTTGTAATGTCCTAATTTATTACATCCAAAGCATGTTACTTAGCTCTTGTCCACTTCTGTTTTGGGATTTTTGTTTTGAAATCCCTTTTTGATTTGATATCTTCTTCTCATCATTCTTTGTAACCTTCTGGTGAGAAGAGCAATTTCTTCATCAGCCTCTTCTTGTTCAGTTTTTTATGTTTCCTCCTCTATTTGTATTGTGATGTTTTCTTAAGATGCTTTTAGTGCGATTGCTTTTCCTTTTTTGACTGGTTTGTCTTCTTGTAGCAATACTTCATGTGCTCTTAAGGTTCCAATTAATTCTTCCAAGGGAAGTGATTCAAGGTTCTTGGTATGGGTTATAGCTGTTAACATTGGTCTCCATATGATTGGAAGACATCTCATGATTTTTCTTACTCTTTCTTGTACTTTGTAAGCTTTGCCAAGAGAACACATTTCATTCATGATTGTTGTGAACCTTGAGTATATTTCATCAATAGTTTCTCCTTCTTGCATTTCGAACAGTTTGAATTTCCTTATGCCAATGTTTATTCTTGTTTCTTTAACATGACTTGTTCCTTCATGATGAGTTTGCATTGTATCCCACACTTCTTTAGCAGTTGTGCATTCTCACTTTCTTCTCTGCTCAAAGCACATGATAAGAATAATTGAGCTTTACAGTTTAGGAGTACCTTAGTTTTATCATCAGTTGTCCAGTCTGCTTCTTTCTTCGCAACAGAGGTTGAGTCATCTTGATCAACTCTTGGTATGAAATCCCCATCTGTAATGATGCGCCACATCCATGTATCTTGAGATTTTAGAAATAGTTGCATCTTATTCTTCTAGAAATAATAATCAGATCCATCAAAGAATGGTGGTCTGTTTGAAGATCCTCCTTCAACAATGTATTTGGCTTTCGACGTCTTTTCTTCTAGATCTTTTCTCTAGCACTTGTTAGGTGTTTTTAATATTTCTAGAGACCGAGCACTGATGCCAATTAAAATAGAAATGTCGATTTACAAGGAAAGGGGGTTGAATAGTAAATGTTCCTATTTAAAAATTCCTGAAAAAGTCTAAAGATTTAACTCAAGAATGATCTTGGTTAAGAAAACAGAAAACGAAGAACGTTCTTGGTTTTTACCAAAAAACAGAGAACGTTATTGGTTAGCTTAAAAACAGAAATTCGGTTTATGTTTTAACTCACTTAATCAATCAAGCTTAATAAATAAAGAGATAAAAGAAAGAATACCACATAAAGATGTATCTTGGTTCACCCAACTTGGGCTACGTGTAGTCCCCACAACTGTGAGATTTTCCACTAAGTGTTCAAAACAAAGAACCTTCTTGGTTTTACAGCACCTAGCTTAGATCAACCTTGATCTGTTACAAGCTCTATTTCATTCCACCCATAAAGCAATTTAATCACCTAACAAGCTCTATTCAAACTATACTAAACTCTTATAGTTTGAGTTTTACAATAATGATGAGATCATTTTGATAGAATCTGAGATGTCTCAACTCTTGTTTGAGATTCAATCATTTGTGTTTAATGATCCTTTATACTTCACATGTATTTGTTGATGTTATATCTTCGATCTGGAGACTTGATTCTATTCAAAACAGTTTGGAGAATCATGATGAACTTCTGCAGAACTAAGGAGATTGATGTTGAACTTTTGTAGAAATGGAGATTGATTATCAATCTGGACTGTCAGTTTTTGAATTTTCTGGAGATTGGTGATCAATCTGGAGGTTCAGTTTTGATCATTTTGGATGACTTCCTGATGTCTTGTACAATATTGATTAACTTTCTTGACAGCTTGGCTGGAGAAGGTTCATACTTGTTTTAACTAGCTTGATTCAAGACCTTTTATCTTAGTGATTCAAATGACTTCTTTGACTAGAAGGGATCCTACTTGTTCCTTGCCAAGTACGAATAACCTTAGTATAAAATTTAGAGGCAGGATCTTCTTTGAACTAATGGAGATTGATTGATCTTGAGGTTGTGATGATCAGTCTTGATCCTAGAGAACATTCTTTGTTTTATCCAGAATGTTCTTGTTTCTTTATTTTTTCAGTTTTTATCTGATTTATTTGCTTTGCTTGAATCATAATTAACATAACATTTTAGAATCATAATTAACATTCTTAATTAACCTTTGTTTATTTTCATCAAAACTTTAATTTGAGAGTTTGTCTTAACAACAAGAAGATATGAATTATTTACAAGAAGATTTGGTCAAGATTTATCACAAGAAGATATGAATTATTTACAAGAATATTTGATCAAGATTTATCACAAGAAGATATGAATTATTTACAAAAAGATTTGATTAAAATTTATTTACAAAAAGCTATGAATTATTTACAAGAAAATATGATCAAGAATTGTTTACAAGAAGAAACACTCACAAGAAGATGCATCTATTTTTTTCCAAAGATATGACTCAAATTTTGCAAGGACAAAAGATAAACCCTAATCTATTCTATAATTCGATACTCAGGGCTGAAGAAGAAAAAAAGTGAACTTACAAGAACAAAATGTCCTAACTCATTAGAGTTCATAAGGTTAAGGTCTAGATAAACACTTGCTCAAAAGAAATATTTTCTAAGTGTTTTCTAGTGTGAGAGTCATTGTTATAATCAACTTGTTAGAAGAAAACCAATTTGTTCTAAACTCTTGTAACCCAGTCTGATAGTGGCTTTTGTGTTCCTCAAGTAATTTGTAGGTTTTCAGATTGTTTTGAAAAGATTTGGCTTGTAGACTCAAGGTTTTTTTGTTTTTCAAAAAGCCTATAGGTGTCAGGTTGTTTTGAGAAGATTGTCTTATAGGGTCAAGTGTTGTGTAATTCAAGTTTTGAATTAGTGAATTAAATCATTCTAAGTGAGGGGACTAGACGTAGCTACCAAGTTGATGATGAAACATGATAAATTCCTGTGTCACTTTAATTATGCAATTCTTATTTTATTTCTACCTTTGATCACTTAAACCGATTTCTACTACTTTTATTCTAAGTAAGTCACCAATCTCAAACCAATTTTAAATAAATTAGCAAAAAACATCTACTACTTTTATTCTTGGGTTTTTTCTTTTAGAAAAGTTGTATTGTTCATGTACTTTCATTCAGATCTAGTGGTTGGATCATTATATTGTACTTTGTAGACACTTTTTTATATTTTGATAGTGTACCTCAACTTTTATCTTTTAGTGAGGAACATTACGATCTTCATAAATATTGAAATTTATATTGTTAAGGTTAATATGTCGGCTTCTCATTCGACCTTAGTAAATATAAATAGTGTTGAACAATTAAGGGATCATTTGTATTGACAATGAGGATGATCCTTTCTTTATGACACAAGAGAATATTCTCTATGTATTTGTTCCAACATTCTTTTTGATAAACAACATTGAATATTTTTGTTGGATTTAATATCAGTATCTATTTTTATAATAATTGATATTAATGCCATATTATATTATTTATTCCTAAGTAGTTTTAGTTCTTGTCTTGCATGTGATAATGATGAACATTATGAACTTTGATAAAATGTTCATTTGAAGTTCCAACAACATTCACTTAAATGGTTGACTTAGCAAATGCTATATTCCTTTTGAGGTTTCTTTATAAAGAAGTTCTTGGACTTATTTATTGCTTTTTATGATTTCTATTATAACAATGAATATTCTCTTCACGAGGATGTCCCCTTTTTTTAGTTTAGAAAATGATTGAAATTTTATATGTATATTTCATTATCTTTTTTAAAAAAAACTCATTGAAGGTCATTCTCGAACTTTCACATCTTGAAAATTTTAGTAGGATGATATTTTGAGTAGGTTCTTATGATTCTCATAAAATATATGCATTTTATCCTTTTAACTTGTATAGTTGTGCTAAGCCCTCAAAGTATCTAACACAAAACTCAATGTGAGTTTTGTCACATAAATCCAAACATAATCGTGTGTAGCTTATGATGCAAGTTCTTCTATCATGATTCTTCAACTATGAATCTCATCTTCTTGCTTAAATCTTCTATATTTGTTGAGAACCAAGTGGGGTTGAGGTCAGTTAATCATGGTATTCATCTTCTTTCTTGAACTTTCAATTAATCCTCTTATAATTCAAACAATACTTTAATAACTTTGTGAATCTTGTGATACTATAATTGTAATTCTTTGATGCTACTATAATTCTTTCGTTATTAAGTAGGTACAATGCACTTGTTGATGTGAATAGCTTTTAGTTTGTCTACTTATGTGATTCTTGTTCTTTCAACAAAAACTCAAGTGCAAACATGAGTAGCGGACAAGCTCAATATTAATTTCATTGTATACTAATGTTTCATATGAAAAGTTAACATTTCTAATCATTATATTCATTTCATTGTCTAAATGTTAACTTTTCTTTATACTGATGTTTTAACAGTGAAAGAAAGGTTTTATGCAGTCTTAACTACTAGATCTTGTTTCGTAGTTGAAGCATTTCGTCTGCAATAAGAGTCTGTTTGACTGCTATTATCTAACTATTTAAATCGCAGTGAAAAATGATCATTTTTTGCTATGTTTGTTTAACAGTGCGAAAAGTGTCATTCCATAGTGTGAAAACCTACTTTTTAGATTCTATAAATAGATTATCAACCTCATTTTCCGTGTAACTGTTTTCAATGCAAGTCACTGCTCCCATAATCTCAAAACGGTGTCGTATTCTTCCACTTGAACCTTTGTTGGATCATTATAGCTCGTTTTCGTCACCGATTGTACGATCTTCTTGATAGTTGGTAACTAATCACCAATCTTTGTTAACATTTTCAGTAACTAATGTTATTCCTTGTAAACCATGTGCATTTGTTTAACACTTTTCTAATCAAAAGCTTGTAACATAGAATTAAGTGGTGTTGGATGTGTAGTGATAATGTCAATGTTGTGCTTTTCGAACCTAATAGGTAAACGTGAGTTTAATGTTATCAAATTATGAGTACAAATGAGATATGATGAACAAGAATGTTTCATTTCCCAATCAATCGAAGTTGCCCAAAGCTAACACTCTATAAGGGTAAAATTTAATTAAATATGTCACTTGAACAATGAGTAATAAAATGAGTTAGAAATAATGATAAATTATTGTCTTTATTTTACTAAGATGTGATGTATGATAATTGCTTATTTATAATATCCTAATTTTTTAGAATATGTCATGAGTAGTTTTGCTATGAACTATGCTTCATTGTTGTAATGTGTTATACAATACGAATTGGGATACTATCTGAGATGTGAACTTTTGGATTATATCCTGATTTGAAGGTGGGAAAAACACAAGAAAAGGGGGCGGAATTGAATAATGTTTTAAAAAACTTTTCCTTTGTAAACTTTATGAGAGATTAAAAACTTTGAAACAAAAGTAACAAGAAGTAAAAGGAAAGATCAAAAACAATTTATCCTGGTTCACCACCAATGCTGTTGCGATAAAATGCAAGTGTGTAAGTATACACAATTGTGACAAATAATAAAGTGAAAGTAGAATATTGTTTCTACAAGAATTGATGTGGCTAAGTTTTAAAATATTCCCAAATTTATAAGTTAAATTAGTCAAGATCCAAAGTAACATGCAAGAAAGATAATCATTTTGAGTTGACAATAAAAAAAATAAATTTAAAAGTTAAAATGCAAAAAATAATAATATAAGGTTTTCCCAAGTTTCCGAGAATAAAACGTAACTTAATTTATATTACGTACGTGAACACATACCACATAAGGATACGTGATTTAAGTTTTCATACAATATTATTTACAACGTACATGAACTCAAATCACATAAAATTTACTGATTTTTTTATAAAAAAAATACAAACTCAAACGCATATTAGTAAACCCTGATTGATTGTTGGTGACATTAACTCCAATATAAAGATAATACTTATAATATGTAAGTTCTGAGTGAGGGGTGTTGGTTAAGGATTTATATGAATTATAATGTGTGAATTATGAATATGAGATATGAATGTAAAATATTATGAGATGAGTGATGGTGAAGAAGAAAGAAATAAGAATGATAAAATGGATATGCTTTTAATATCAATGAGTTCCTACCTACACCAATCTACACAACCAACATAAGGCATTATGCTATTAATATCAATTACAAATATAAATTCCATGTTCCTACAAATACCAAATGCAACAGCAACAAAGAATGGGTATTATTTATTCTTAATTTTTAATCTTATTTTACATACATTATTTTTTCTGACACAAGCAAAAGTTCCATATGTCAATTACAAAACACAATGCAAAACTCAAATGTTCTAGAACTGTTGAATGAACTCTCTTTGTAACACCCCGATATTCAAAGCGAGGGTGTATTTTTTTTTCAAAAGAAATTAAAATAAATCAGAGAATTAAATAAGGTAATACCTTTGGATAAATAATTGAGTCATTATAATTTACAAGCAGCGGAAAAGTTTCTCAAAATATGAATCCAAAATATTTACACATCAGAAAGTGGTACATGTAACCCATCGAAATAAGATGTCATACTGACAATATTAGTAAAGGTACAGTTTTCCAGTTCAAAATAACGTAATCCAAAAGAAAGACATTTGTTCCCTCTATGTCATCCTAATCTGATCATTCTACAAAAAAAACTATAGCTATACACCCTGAGCGATCTCCACGCGCCCCGTGAGATCCTCCTAACATAGCTCCAGTCAAACATTCCCATCTACATTCCCATCCGTAGGGTACGAACCGGTAGGACCGTCCTGGCTCTCATATGAGGGCAAAGCCTAGATTTCCACAATAGTTGTAAAGGGTCACCAACCGAAATTAACAGTTAACACATAACATTTAAGTTTTTAAATGCACAAAATAACCTTTCAACTGAGCATGCACCTTAAAAGGATTTTCCATATGCTCAAAGTTCATATAATGCTTGCCAAATAAAAATGAAGTCAAAATAAGTCTTAAGTCAATCAGGTAATAAACAACTGGCCAATCCTTTGATGAACCAATTGAGCGATCGATTATCTAACTCAAAATAAGAATTTCCACTTAGCAAATCGATTGAGAAATCGATTGCTTGAAGGTGTTTTTGTAAAATCTGTACTCTGGGCTTACATCAATCGATTGGGAAATCGATTGAATGAGTAGCTGAGCCCCTGTGTTAAAGCCAATCGATTTCCAAATCGATTTTGTCAAAATGGCTGAGCTCCTGTAATGCAGCCAATCGATTGCCAAATCGATTGTTTCAATATATTTTCAAGATTCAAGAAAACAGGAAATCATACCAATCGATTTCCAAATCGATTTCTTAAATGGTTTTGAAAAATAGATTACAAAATCGATTGGCAAATCGATTTTGTCAATTTAGCGAAGTCCCTGCAACTCATCAAATCGATTGGGAAATCAATTTCCCTGCTCATTCTTTCAAAAATACATAAACTAATTCAATCACATTCATACACAACTCCAAATCTTAACACTTAGCAATTCCCACACAATCACCACGACAAATTGGGTTTTGAAATAGTTTTACAATCCATTACACTTACACACGATAATCAATACATAACACTTAGCAATTCCAACACAATTATCACGGCAACTTGAGTTTCGAAATAGTTTACAATCAGTCACACTTACACACAAAATCAATACATAACACTTAATCATAACTTGATTCAAACATGACTCGTGTGCCAAGCACCCTAATGCAATGTGTATATGCCAAAATGCATGGACTCGGAATTCCAAACCAAAACCCTCCTCGAAGGGCCGTAAATCATAATTGTACCGCCTATCGCAGGCCGAAGTACCAATTACCGAGGTGTCACCTATCACGAGTCTGCACGATTTACTAAAAAGCGTAAGCCATAAACGTACTGCCTATCACGGGCCCCATTTTTAATACTCGTTTAACTCTAATGGTTTTCACGCCAACATTAAGTAAACGTAGACATTAAGAGATTCCCCATTCTTAATACTCTTTTAACTTAAACGATTTTCCAAAACAACATTAAGTAAACAAGACATTAAGAGATTCCCCATTCTTAATACTCTTTTAACTTAAACGATTTTCCAAAACAACATTAAGTAAACAAGACATTAAGAGATTCCCCATTCTTAATACTCATTTAACTTAAACGATTTTCCAAAACAACATTAAGTAAACCGAGATATTAAAATATTCCCCATTTTTAATACTCGTTTAACTCTAATGGTTTTCACGCCAACATTAAGTAAACGTAGACATTAAGAGATTCTCCATTCTTAATACTCGTTTAACTCTAATGGTTTTCAAATTCCACACAAAATGAACTCAAACATATTATCAAATTCAATCCACGATCCACACCAAAACACATCAATTCATTTCTCCACAAAAATCCAACCATACACATATCAAATTTCATCAGTATTAATTAAGAACACGTCAAATACGACGAACACAAATCAACACAATCCACCACTCAAACACAACAAGTTCCATTTACTCAAAATCATACATAATTGAGTTTAAATTCATTTTCCACGAAACATTCATCAATATAACCAAAACCTAACTCTAAGATTTTACCCATAAAGTCTTAGATTCATTTTCCCCCAAATCAACACTTCAACCCTAACAATTTCCTTTCCACACAACCACAGATAAGTCCCTAAATGCAAACTAGAAGTTTGGAAGGAGCCCTTACCTTCACGTTAGCTTTAACGTTCGATTATGGTACCGCGAGTAAATCCGGTAAAATCTCCGCTCGCAACGTCGCCTCCAAAGTTGGTTCCCTAGCACCGTAGCGTGGTAGTGAGCAACTTTCTCTTCTATCTCTTCGTGAAACGAAGCTTAGATCTAGATGAAACGGGGAGGTTTGTGTTTGACGGTTTTGAAATCCCTAACTCCGTTTTTGAATCCGAGAAGGAGGAAGGAGTTGGGAACTTGATCTTTCTCACCCACTAGCCTTGGGTTTCAATTCTCGAACTTAAAGGAAGCAAAGAAAAACGAAAAATGGAGGAAGGAGGGAGGGAGTCACGCGAGGCAGTGAGAGGAAGAAGACGAAAAATGTTTCTTTCCTTTGCTTTTCCCTTCTTTCTTAGGCATTATTCTATAAGGAGAAAATGTTCTTCATATATATTATATATATAATACATACATTAGAAAACTTTCATTTACTTTACAGAATGAAATTGCAGCAATTGAAACATGAGTGATGGCAGAATAATTAGCGTGTTTGCATATGATGATGAGAGCATTGGCAAATAGACAACAAGATCAAGAGTTAGGAAGCTGCAATACATAATATTATTTCAACAAAATCCTTCAATCAAACCTGAGCTTGAAGATGAGAAACTCCATATTTGTTTTTTGGTTGTTCATTATCTTTTCTCTGAAAATGAAAATAGAAGAACCTCAAATTTGTTTTAAAATATAAAATACTAAAATCAATTAAATCATTCAACCAATGCAAATTGATAATAGTGGAAAAACAATTTTCACTTACTTGTGAATCCCTAAATCGCTGAATCTGACTCGCGGAGTCTGAATGGTAAATCGAAAATCATAGAGTTGCTGAATACGTATTGAAATCCGATTAAAGAGAAATCACATTAAAGAAAAACAATTGAAGACGAATATGTATTGAAGAGGAAATCGATTGAAGAGAAAATTGAAGGAATTGATTGAAGATGGAATCAATATTATTGACGAAGAAATTGGGAAAAACTTGGACAATTTATGAGATGAAATTGGAATAGGGAAAAAAAATTCAGAGCGAATTGATTTCGAAATAGGGAAAAAGAATTTCAGAGTGAATTGATTTTGAAATCGGAATGAAGGGCAACTTGATTTTTTGAAAACAAGTGAATTGATTTTGAAATGGAAATGAAGGGCAAATTGAATTTCAAAGTACGGGTGAATTGATTTCGAAATAGGAATGATATCAATGAATTGATTTTTTGGACAAATTTATGGGTACAATAATGTTATTATAATTTATGGGCAAATTTATTTTTTCTGAACATGTGAATTGATTTTTAGGATATGAAAAGTTGAGTTTTTTTTAAGTTATGATGTATCTATTATATCTATTATCTATTATATATATTTAAAATATACTCTGCTGCCACCTCATACTATTTTTCCATGTATGCAAATATTTTCCACATAAGCCAAAAAGCTGATGTAGACGTCTTCATAGAGAGTTTCATGTACTCAGTTTCTAAATAGCTTTCCCCTATTTTAATTTCTTTAATCCTTCTTTTTGTTTTGTCTTCCTTCCACACTGATGTGTACGTTTTCATGGAGAGTTTCATCTACTTAGTTTCCCAATATTTTTCCCCTATTTTAATCTCTTTAATCCTTTTTTTTTTTTGTTTTGTCTTCCTTCCACAATTTCATTTTCTGCATTCTAATTTTTTTAATCATCTTCCACTTCTCTTCTTCCTTCGACAATTTTTTTTTCTAGATTCTAATTTTTTTAATCATCTTCTACTTCTGCTTGCAATCATCCTTACCCCTCTCCCAAGACCTGATAGACTCCCACATAAATATCATCTAATATTGTGCCATTTCATTCAAATATTGTCTCCTCAACAAAAATTTCATGTGGCACATCTAAAAGGTCTTTCCTCTTCAATCCTCCAATTCTTAATTGTTTAAATAGAATATATTTTTTTTCTAGTAACTATTTTAACAAGAAAACTACAAACAACTAATCAAGACTTTTCATTAACGTCACTAGTATATATCTTGGAGAGAGAAATACAAACATTAAAAAATTGGTATGTCGACGAGATGGGAAATGTCGCAGGAAACTCACAAACACAGTTGCAATTTCGGCACTATAAGACGTAAGGACTCAAATTTCTTGGATAGTGAAAGAAAAAAAATAATTTAGTTCAAAAGAAGAAACTGAAATAAAAAATATTTAATTAAAAAAATGTAAATGAATTGAAAGGTTGTAATAATTATTCTAGGTTATTTTCTTTAATAAGAAAAATAAATGTTTTATTTTATTATTATAATATTAAACAAAAAGTGATGTCCTACTTTCTAGAACACCTCAAGAGTCTCAAGTCCCAAACTACAAGGCAAGATTGTTGCAGATACAACAAAAAAAAAAATTAAAAAGTTCTATTTGATTTGAATTCGTGTTTCATAAGATAACATCTAATGTGGACCAACCCTACATGAAGGCTAATGAGCTTCAAGAACTAGGAGCAGAATGACCATTGACTAGAGCGAAGGCTAGGAAACTAAAAGAACAATTAGAGAAACAAGTTGTTAATTTTTTTAGTCTTAAGACCTATGAAAAGATTGATCCACATTATATTAATCTTTTAGTCATAGAAATATCTTAAGACTTAATGTTAATTTTGGAATGTAATAATCATACATTATAATTAGGAATTATGTTGAGTTGTGTGTGTGCCTAAATATTTGTTAGCTTAGGCACAATGTCATTAGTTGTGTGTAGCCTATGTACCATGTTATTTTGTGTTAAGCTAGATATGCCTTTTTATTGTAATACATAAGGGAGACTTTTTTAAAGAAAAAAACACTTAGTGTGAGAAAGGCTCCATAGGGTTCTTTTTTGAACCAAATTTGGATCTTATTAAGAGCCTCCTACTCTTGTGGTGATTCTACCTTGATCTTATCATTCCTTGTTGTGGAGTGTGGCGATTTCTACCATTTCATTCCTTCTCCATATTTTCTTCTTTGTGTTTTCCATTTTATTTGGTACTTTGTTTGAAAATATCACTTGGTTAGATCCTTAAAATCATATGGAAACGCTAAAATCCATATCAATATCCATGGAAATAATAATGCAAACTAACATTAACTAAATTGGTGGGGTGCGCCAAGCCAATGCAATAGTTCAACAAAAGGCGACATTTGAGAGACCCAATAGCAAGCTATTGTAGTGGACTCTCCCCCTGAAGAAATAAATTTAATATCATGTGGACCATTGGTCCACATATCAGATATTAAACTGTTAAGAACAAATAATACACTTGATCTTAGCCAAAAGGGCGAGAAAGGTATGTTATGTTAAGAGAATGAACTATTATTTTATAGCCAAGACCTAGATACTTGGTACGTCTTTTAGCCAATGTGGGACATAATCATCAGTTGTATAATATTTCTTTCTTTCTCAACTCTAATGCAACAGCCATCCAAGTCTCTAACTTATATATATTTAAAACATACTTTATTGCAACCTCATACTACTTCTCCATATATGCAAATATTTTCCACATCAACCAAAAAGCTGATGTGTACATCTTCATAAGAGAGTTTCATGTACTCAGTTTCTAAATAGCTTTCCCCTATTTTAATCTCTTTAATCAATTTTTTTTTTTTTTTTTTGTCTTCCTTCCACGCTGATGTGTAGGTTTTCATAGAGAGTTTCATCTACTTAGTTTCTAAATAGTTTTTCCCTATTTTAATCACTTTAATCCTTTTTTTTTTTTTGTCTTCCTTCCACAATTTCTTTTTCTAGATTCTAATTTTTTTAATCATCTTTTGCTTCTGCTCGCAATCATCCTCACCCCTCTCCCAAGACCTGATAGACTCCCACATAAATATCATCTAATATTGTGCCATTTCATTCAAATATTGTCTGCCCAACAAAAATTTCATGTGGCACATCTAATTGGTCTTTCCTTTTCAATTCTCCTTATTATTCAACTTCCATTGTGTTGTCACACACATTTTACTATTATTATTATTATTATTATTATTATTATTATTATTATTATTATTATTAATATTATTAGCATCTACTGTAATGTATAACTATTACTGTAATGTATAACTATTTAGCATCTTCATAAGTAGAACCAATATATAAGTTTTACTTTACCTATACTATTCTTCTTCTTCAAATAATCTCTACAATTAGTGCTTTACTAAAAACAAAATAGAAACTCTAATATTTATTTTGCCGTTATATTTTGCCTATTAACTCTTATTATTGCATTGCACTATTGCGGCTCCTTCAATTCTTAATTGTTTAAATAGAATATATTTTTTTTTCTTGTAACTATTTTAACAAGAAAACTACAAGCAACAAATCAATATTTTCATTAACGTCACTAGTATATATCTTGGAGAGAGAAATATAAACATTAAAAAAATTGGTATGTCGACGAAATTGGAAAATGTCGCCGGAAACTCAAAAACACAATTGCAATTTCGGTACTATAGAACTTAAGGACTCAAATTTCTAGGATAGTGAAAGAAAAAAAATAATTTAATTAGAAAGATGGAACTCAAATAAAAAAATTTTAATAAAAAAAGTATAAATGAATGGAAATCATGTAATAATTATTCTAGGTTATTTTCTTTAATATGAAAAATAAATGTTTTATTTTATTATTATAATATTAAACAAAAAGTGATGTCCTGCTTTCTAGAACACCTCAAGAGTCTCAAGTCCAAAACTACAAGGCAACATTGTTGCAGATACAAAAAAAAAATATCAATTATTAAAAAGTTCTACTGGATTTGAAGTCGTGTTTCATAAAATAACATCTGATGTAGACCAACCCTACATTAAGGCTAATGAGCTTCAAGAACTAGGAGTGGAAGGACCATTGACTAGAGGGAAGGCTAAGAAGCTAGAAGAACAATTAGAGAAACAAGTTGTTAATTTTCTTAGTCTTAAAACCTATGAAAAGATTGATCCACATTATATTAATTTTTTAGTCCTAGAAATATCTTTAGACTTAATGTTAATTTTGGGATGTAATATTCATACCTTATAATTAGGAATTATGTTGACTTGTGTGTGTGCCTAAATATTTGGTAGCTTAGGCACAATGTCATTAGTTGTGTGTAGTCTATGTACCATGTTATTTTGTGTTAGGCTATATATGCCTTTTTATTGTAACACACAAGGGAGACTTTTTGAAAGAAAAAAACACTAAGTCCGAGAAAGGCTCTCTAGGGTTTTTCTTTGAACCAAATTTGGATCTTATCAAGAGCCTCCTACTCTTGTGGGGATTCTACCTTGATCTTATCATTTCTTGTTGTGGAGTGTGACGATTTCTACCATTTCATTCCTTCTCCATATTTTCTTTTTTGTATTCTCCATTTTATTTGATACTTTGTTTGAAAATATAACTTGGTTAGATCCTTAAAATCATATGGAAACACTCAAATCCATATCAACATCCATGGAAATAATAATGCAAACTAATTTTAACTAAATTGGTGGGGTGCGCCAAGCCAATGCAGTGGTGCAACACAAAGGCGACACTTGAGAGGCCCAATCACTACGCCAAAAACGATATTTTATAGCACGTCTTTTACAGTGCTTACTAAATACAAGTGCTGTTGTAGAATTTTTTAAAAATAACAGAGGATACAATAGATCTTTTTTGACAAGCGTTGTTGTAGGGTCATATATAGTCACACAGCGCTTGCACATAATGCTTACAACCCTTTTTGTAAAAGCGCTGTAAATTGAAGCGCTCTCCCATAGCTTTTACAGCGCTTTTTGAGCATTTTAAACACAAGCGTTGTAAAATGTAGCGCTCCCACCTTATGTTACATGACTTTTATAGCGCTTTTTGTGAAAGCGTTGTAAAATACATGCGCTTTCATATAATTAAATGACCTATTAGAGCGTTTTTTATACAAGTGTTGTAAAAGGCTTGCGCTTTAAATAAAAATCATTCACTTCAAATAAATAACTCATTAACCACTTTAAATAAAAATCAACCCTACGAACCCTCATCTTCTCTACTCTGCGAACCCTCATTTCCTCTATTGTGCGCACATCTACTGCTCCTCCTTTAAAATAAATTGGATACGTTGTTTCAGGTACGTATTGTATTTATTAATTTTTGTTGTCACTAAAACTGATAAATTGTTACATGATAAATCATAAAACATCTATTCTTTTTTGAAATTTGTTGATCTTTTATGTTTTGAAATCAGGCCTGAACATTGGTTTCCATTTTCCAATATTAGATATATATGTGTACTATAGATTAGTATATTATTACCAGTAGCTTATTATTTGTGTAACTGCATTTATATAGGTCATATAAAATGGACATGAAATGGATGTCTGCCAAACGATATTCAAAAGAGTATGAAAATGGAGTGAAGGAGTTTGTTGAGTTTGTAGTGAAGAATGCAAAAGATCCAAATAGAGTCGTTTGTCCTTGTTTAAAATGTTGCTTTGGAAAACGCATTAGAGCAGATGAATTGGAAGAACATTTAGTATGGCATGGAATTAATCAAAGTTATACATGTTGGATAAGACATGGTGAGAAAATAAATGGAAACATTAATTTTGAGAATGGTTCGACATATGCTTCAGTTGATTTCGACACAGATACATATGAGTCGGACCGAGTTGAGGAGATTGCAAAAGCAGTTGAAGAAGATCTTCGGGATTGTCCTAAAATGTTTGAGAGTTTGTTGAGTGATGCAGAGAAACCATTATATAATGGTTGTACTAAATTCACAAGACTGTCGGCGATATTAAAGTTGTACAACTTAAAAGCGAGTAACGGATGGTCTGATAAAAGCTTCACAAAATTATTAACACTCTTAAAAGATATGTTGCCAGATGATAATGAACTTCCCAGTCGAACCTACGAGGCTAAACTAATTTTGTGCTCTATTGGCATGAATTACGAAAGGATTCATGCATGTCCTAACGATTGCATTTTATTTCGAAACGAATATGATTTACTAAAGGCGTGTCCCGAATGCAATGTCTCTTGATATAAGAAGAAAGAATCTACTCTAGCAAAATTCGTGTGGTATTTTCCTATAATACCAAGATTTAGGTGCATGTATCGCAGTGAAGAAGATTCAAAACAGTTGACATGGCATGCAGATGAAAGAATTAGAGATGGAAAGTTTCGACACCCTGCAGATTCATAATGATAAACATGCATAGAATCAAAAAAGATTCCAATATTCTCATTATCAACTGAGCGGGACTAGTGTTTTTACACGAAATTTCTAGCCAACCTTCCTGTAAAAGATCTTTTATTAACATCAAGTATGTTATTACTGAATAAATAGTAACTTCAACAATTTCTTTGTCCTCAACGCTGCTAAATTTCCCGGAATTAGTCACTTCAACAATCTTCGATGGTTCTATGAGTATCCAAAATACAAACGAGATGGATGTTTATTGTCCCAACCATTTTTGTTAGTCCCGATCCCGATAAGAAGGGAAATCTTTTTTTTTACAAAGTTTTCTCGTGTTGTTGATTCCTAAGCGTAGTGCTTCTTTCCCCATGCCGCCTATTGGTACTAGTGGAGTAGGATTGACCTAACCGCATAGATATAGGTATAACCTTTCGCTTAATACTATAAACCTAAAATTCAAGCATATGAGGCTGCATTAATCGGGAATACACGACAGAAGGAATTAATCCTTTTATTTCCATTCCAAACTTCACCTTCAGCAAGCGTCGGTTTTTTTTTTCAAAATTTTTTTCTTTCTCTCCGAAGAATGTATCTTTGTTTTCAGACTGAGATCGGTAAAAAAAAAAAAGATAATCAAATCGCACCATCTCGGTTATAATTGAATGCCTCTTTTTCTCCAGAAGTTGTCGGAATTATTCGCAATAATATATTGGCTACAATCGAAAAGGTCTTATAAATAAAATTTCCATTTATACGAGATCTAGTCATAGGTAGCAATCCATTCTATAATTTCATTTTTTTTCGCTCGCCTGTGATTTTGTTGATTTGTAACCTACTTCCATGGTTATGTAAGAAGCGTAAGTTTATGATGTTGTCAACGTATACTTAACTCCTTTAATTGAAGATTTAAAAAATATGTGGGAGACAGGTGTGGAAGTTTATGATGGGTATAAGAAAGAATGTTTCAATTTGAGGGCTATGTTGTTCGGCACAATTAATGATTTTCCAGCATATGGTAATTTATCAGGATATAGCATTAAAGGTCAGTGTGCATGTCCTATATGTGAAGAGAGTACAAATTGGATGCGGTTGAAACATTGTAAGAAGAATGTGTTTCTTGGAAATCGTAGATTTTTACCTTATAGTCATCAGTATCGTGGGTGGAGAAATGCATTCAATGGAAAATCAGAGGAAGGTAAAGCTCCTTTAGCACCGACTGAATATCAAATACTTGAAAAAGTACAAGGTTTGACCAATAAATTTGGCAAACCTTTTGCGGGAGAGCTGGTGAAAACTGGGTGGAAGAAAAAGTCAATTTTCTTTGAATTGCCATATTGGAAGTCATTGTATAAAAGACATTTCCTCGACGTGATGCATATTGAAAAAAATGTATTTGATAGGGTTATTGGTACATTACTTAGTGTTCCAGGAAAGTCTAAGGATGGCATCAATGCAAGATTGGACTTGGTCGATATGGGAATAAGAAATGAATTGGGTCCCGTAAAGAAAGGAAATCGCACATATCTACCTCCAGCCGCTCATACTCTATCTAGAAAGGAAAAAAATTGTTTTGTGTAAATTTCTACAAGAAGTTAAAGTTCCAGAAGGATACTCTTCAGACATTACAAATTTAGTTTGTATGAAAGACCTCAAGTTAAAAGGTTTGAAGACCCATGATTGTCATATTCTAATGGAGCATTTGCTACCAATAGGTATATGTTCCATATTACCTGAAAAAGTTCGACGAGCCATAACTAAACTATGCTTCTTCTTCAGGGAAATTTATAGTAAAGTGATCGATCCTCAGAAATTACCGACATTGTAGAGGGAAATTGTTGTTACTTTGTGTGAGCTTGAAATGTATTTCCCACCCTCGTTTTTTTTATATAATGGTTCACCTTACTATCCATGGTTAAGGAGACACAACTTTGTGGGATAGCTTATATGAGATGGATGTATCCGATAGAACGATATATGAAAATATTAAAAGGGTACGTAAAAAGTAGAAGTCGACCAGAAGGGTTGTATTGTTGAACAATACATTGTCGAAGAAGTTGCTGAATTTTGTTCTAAATATCTGTCCAATGTTGAATCCATCGGGCTTCCTATGTCTCGTCATTCGGGAAGAATATCAAGAGAAGGGATAATTGGAAAGAGACTAATAACTATATCAAGGACAGAATGGGAGCAGGCACAATTGTATGTTCTACACAATGATGATGGGGTTCAACCGTATGTTACAATACACATGGATCAGTTATCTAGTTTGAACATGAATAGGAATCAAAGTTGGATAACTCGAGAGCACAATCGAAGTTTTATAACATGGTTAAAAAATCACATAAAGTCAAAGTTTGATGTAGACCCCAAATCAATTTCACAAAGACTGAGGTGGCTAGCAAATGGTCCGAGTTTACATGTCTTTTCTCACACCGGTTATGTAATTAACGGCTACACACTTTATACCAAAGAACAAGATGATCAAACCACTATGCAAAATAGCGGTGTCACTTTCGTAGCTGAAGCGATGCATATCTCAAGTGCAAAAGACAAAAACTCAATATATGCAAATCTATCATATTTTGCGGTTATCGAGTGCATATGGGAGTTAGACTACACAATGTTGCGTGTTCCCATATTTAGTTGCAAGTGGGTTGATAATAATAATGGCGTTCGGATTGATAAGTCAGGGTTCTTGCTTGTCGATTTTAATAGGATGGGATACAAAGATGAGCCTTTTATTTTAGCGTCGCAAGTTCAACAAGTGTTTTTTGTCACTGATCCTGCTGATGATAAATGGTCTGTTGTCCTATCGACCAATAAAATAAGTGATGATAACAATAATGATGAAGATGTTGGTAATGATCTTTTATTTGCAACATCACAACAACCACATGAAATTGATTCAACTGATGATGGTTTATATCTTAGAGATGATCATGATGAGAGAATTTGGATTAATCCATCGTTTCGTATTGTAAATGGACAAACAAATGTGAATGTCACCAGGAAAAGAAGAAGGGCATCTTAATGTAAATGTAATCTAGACTGAGTTCATGTAATTTTATTGTTTGATCTGCCAGAATTGAGCATTTTAGTATTTAGCTTAAACTGTATTTGATTTTCTTCTTATACTTATTTTCTGCTTATATTTAGCTTGATCTTAGTGTTTTATACTAAGTTCGTGTAATTTAAGTGTTTGACCTGCCAGAACTGATTTTCTGCTTATATTGAACTTGAAAAAGCTTTGTTTGAGTACTGGGAATTTTTCTTGAACTTTAACTGATCATCCCAATATGATCTGATCATGTAATTTAGCATTAATATATATATATATATATAGGTATTTAACTAATTATTTGGAAGAACATAAACTTTGTAAGTTTACAGCGCTTTTGTCAATAAGCGCTATAAAAAGCCTTTAAAAAAAAATGAGGTCAAATAGCACTTGCACATAATAAAAGAAAGAAGCCTTTTAAAGCGCTTTTTGGAAAAGTGTTGTAAAAGGGTCACATAGCGCTTGCACATAATAAAACAAAGAAGCCTTTTAAAGCACTTTGTGGAAAAGCGCTGTAAAAGGCTTTTAAAAAAATAAAATAAGAAGGTCTTTTACAGCGCTTTTTCAAAAAAGCGTTGTAGTAGGGTTTTATATATAACAGTAAATCGCTTCAGTTTCCTCTTCATTACGTAAACTTCATATACGCTTGTTTCCTCCTCCTATTCATTCTCCTTCTCATTGCGAACCCTACGAACAATATTGCATTGTTACTAACCCTCATTACATAAACTTCATACGTTTGTGTCCTCTTCATTCTCCTTGTCATTGCGAACCATCTTTGTTTCTGCGAACCCTACTCTCCATTATGTAAACTTCATACACTCATTTCTGCGAACCATACTCTACTACAAACCTTTTGTATTTCTGCGCTGTTCTTCTTTGTTTGTAAGTTTGTGTCGTAACCCTATTGTTCTTTTGTTTTTCAGGTATTGTATTTATTAGTTTTTTGTTTCACTAAAATGCATGTTGAACTTATACTGCTACGTACTTAGACTACTGCATGTTGAACTTTTTGAAGTTATACTGAACTGCATGTTGAACTTGTTGTAGATAAATGGATACCAACAAGGATTTAGATCATCAAAATGAGGAAGTTGTCAACACTAAGACCTATGAAAATGAAGTCAAACGTGGTGCAACCATCATGCAAAATGTCAAAAAAGCAAGGAGTAGTGGCATACAATTTGAGGTATACTATACTTTGTTTGCTGTTTATTTTTTATCTTTTTTGAAAGCATGTACTTACTATATGAGTTTATTAGGTTGGATGGAATGAGCGTGGTCATCCAATTGACCCCAACAGTTCCATGTTTGTAAGTTATATTAGGGCTGTTGTTCGTCAGAATATCCCCATCACAATTGACGATTGGAGAGATAAGGCATTGAAGGATGCGAAAGATATATTGTGGACTGATATACAAGTAACTTTTTTGATCCACTTTTTTGTTACTTATAATTTTTTCCATTGAAATACTTTACTCAAACTATATCTTTATTTCGTTTGCAGACAGCTTTTTCTGTTGACGAGGTGAGAAAGGCTTACGTGTTGAGAGTTGCAGGGAAAATACACCGTGGTTTTAGATCTCACCTCTCAAATTGCTATCTAAAAGACCGTGAAGGAAATATGAATGCTGAAGCTCCAAAAATATATAAACATTATATATCAAATGAAGAATGGAGCGCATTTGTAGCAAAACATTCTGACCCCGCGTTTGTGGTAAGTGATTAATTTATAAGTATTTGTGTTTTATTATTCATATTCATAGCATATTTTAAATTTTTACACGATTGTTATTTTTTTTATATAGAATATAATTAAGGGAAATCGCGAGAGGGCAAAAAATTCGACGCACCTATCAAAAAATCTCGTACGGGATATGCACGTCTAGAGCAAAAACTTGTAAGTAATTAAACATCACTTTTATATAATGTGGTACATTATAAACTATAGTTTCTAACTAATATTTTGTTTATGATCTTAACGAATAGCTACAAGACACCCAATCCGATGAACCATTGGGTCGTCATATCTTGTGGAAGGAAGCTCATGTAAATAAAGATCGAGCGGTTGATAACGGAAATGTTCAAAAAGTAATAGAACTTTGTGTAAGTATATTATCACTTTAATATTTTTGAATATTGTATTTTAAAAATGACATTGGACTTATCTTTTTAATCCTACGTGTATTTTAGGAGAATCTCGAACAAAGTTTGGAAAATCAAAAGGACAACAAAGCTAGTTGCAGGGACATTCTCGGTAAAGTGTTCAATGTTCCTGAATATTCCGGTCGCGTGAGGGGGAAAGGATTTGACGTAACTCCTAAAAGCTATTTTTCACAAGAGAAGCGCTAAAATCCATCTAACGAGGAAGTATTGGAGAAGCTCAAATTCCTATCAGAGCAAGTGGCACTCTTGGTGAAGACGAATAAAGACAAACAATTTCCGGATCAGCTCCAATATGAAATTCAAATGGAGAGTGAAAATGCGAGTTGCAATATTGGTCTCAAAAGTCTTCCCGAGGTAATTAATTACTTAATAAAATAAGAAATTTATTCAACCTAATTGTTTCACATACTTATGTATTAACCATTGATTTAGGGTGTCACTCCTTGCGTGTTGTACTTATCCTCCCCTACTCATCGCAAGGTCGAAAAAGGAACATTGTACAATACTTTGGGAGAAGTATTGCACAACACACCAATTCCCTACGGGCCATGTCAGAGTATCACCAGTTATTGCTTTGGAACCAAATGCATCATTGCCTATACCGGAAAACGATGCAGATATGAAGTATTTGGGAGAAGCAATTGGTAGTTACGTGGCATGGCCCACACATCTTGTTGCCCTTGATAAGGTATGTTTAATTAATTGAAATGTATGTTTAATTGATATGTATATTTAATTGCACGATATATGATTATGATTGATTATATTTAATTGCTGATTTTTTTCCGCTGTTAACTTTAATCTCACATTTATTTAGATTCAAACAAAGTATAAAGGAAATGATAAGAAGATTCCCAGAAACGAGTCAGTTACATCGCCGGAAAAGGTTTGTCACATTTATTCTGTATGGTTTGTCATTTTTTTCATATTCAATAAACTAACAAACTAATTAACCTCATTTTTTCAGATTCAATCCAATAAGCCACCCATACAGCAAATCAGCTGCCAAAATAAACCAACTGCCGCACCACAACTGGATGTTCGTGGTAAAAATAAAGTCGGCAAACTTCAAAAATTGGAGGGTAATAAAGCTGGCAAACTTCAAAAGCTGGCGGGTAATAAAGCTGCCAAAGTTGCTGCTCAAAAACTAGATCGGGGAAAATCAGTTGATGCTCCTGCTCCTAAAATAAGTCACCCATGCCTTGCTCGATATGGGTCGTGTCTTGACATACAGGTAAAAACGAATTGGGGCAGCAACAATGATTCACGCATCATAAGCATGGATAATGCTATATTCAGAGATGAGTGTGAAGAACTACTTGAAAAAGAGCACATATACGAACTTCTCAACCATAAGGAGCTGAGTGCTACTGTCATCAACTTAAACATTAGGTAAAAATTACTTTTAATTGCATTTATTGGTAATTAATTTAATTTATTGGTAATTAATCTAATTTAAAATTTTCATTGAATGTTTTGGTATGAGAAGTTGGTGTGCACGCAAAGATTGTCAAATAGATTTTTATTCTTGTCTCCGCATAAGCTTTCAATGTTTAAACTCGATCCAGTGAATGTAAAGAAATACATTGTATATATCATATTAGGAAATAGAGAGAAGGATAAGTTGTTCCTTGCACCATATAATTCAGGGTACGTAATTATATATTCTTTATTTATATCTTTTTTAATTTATGAGATCTTAATTTATTAGTTGTGTAAACAAAATTTCCAACCAATTTTTTTGTTGTTGTAGATCACATTGGGTGCTATTTTCAATCAATGCGACCTCTGAAGTTATATACTATTTAGATCCCTTGCACGACAATTACAACAATCACTCTGATATAAAGACTATGTTCGACACGTAAGTAATATTCATTTATTTCTTACATATATATTTAAATAATGTGTTTGTTAATGCTATAATAATCACATTTATTTATTCGATAGTGTTTTACAAGTTTTTCGAGCTCAAAGAGGTGCTACAGTGTCGAAGCAAAAGTCAAATAGCATCACATGGATTCCAATAAAGGTTTGAAATATATGCCTTTAAAATTTTATTTACAATCAATGCAAAAATATTTATTGACTTATATGTTTTATTGTATAGTGCCCTCGTCAAACAAACAACATCGACTGTGGGTACTACATATTGCGATTCATGAAGGAGATTGTTGATATGAATCAAACTATAATCCAAGAAACGGTACGATATTTTCATTATTTGATTTTCATATATAAACTATGTATATATTTGATTCTAACTTATTTATGTTCAATTTTTATATCGCACAGTACTTTGACAATTCCAGTCTAACATACTCTGAAAGAGATCTAATTGAATAAAAGGAAGACTGGTGTCAGTATATGATTGAAATGAAAATTATTTGATTTGCTGGGAAATGGCATGCTGCAAGGGATAGTTATATGAATATATGGTAGTTCTGTTCTGTGTAGTTCTGATAGTTATATGTATATGAATAGGGCACATTTGAAAATTTGTGAATATGTAGTTATATGAATATGTATATAGTTATGTGTTGTTGTCAATATGTGAATATGTATATAATTATATTGTGAACTGATTGTGTAAATATGTAAAGTTATAAAGTTAAATTATAAAGTTATATAGTTATGTTGTTGTGTACTGATTGTGAAATGATTGTGTGAACTGATTCTGGATGAAAATGATTTTGGAAAAAAAAATTAAAAGACAGCGCTTTCTAAAAAAATGCTATAAAAAACCCAAAAGTGCTTTTTAAAAATTTCATTTACAGCGTTTTTTAATAAAACTAAAATAAGAATGAACCTTTTACAGCGCTTTTTCAAAAAAGCGTTGTAATAGGTGCATAATAATGCATCTATTGTTTCCACCTTTTACAGCGCTTTTTTAAAAAAGCGTTGTAATAGGTGCATAATAATGCATCTATTGAATGCACCTTTTACAACGCTTTTTCAAAAAAAACGCTGTAATAGGTGCATAATAATGCATCTATTGAATGCACCTTTTACAACGCTTTTTCAAAAAAAACGCTGTAATAGGTGCATAATAATGCATCTATTGAATGCACCTTTTACAACGTTTTTTCCAAAAAGTGCATAATAAGGCATCTATTGAATGCACCTTTTATAGCGCTTTTTCCAAAAAGCACTGCAATAGGTGCATAATAATGTATCTATTGAATGCACCTTTTTCAATGTTTTTTTTTTCCAAAAAGCGCTGTAAAACAAGTATAACAAGCGCGCAATATATCTACTTATTTTATAGCGCTTTTTTGTTTTAAAAAGCGTTGTTGTATCTTTTTACAGCGCTAGATACTACAACACTTATTTTTTTGAAAAAGCGCTGTAAATGGCTTAAAAAAGGGTTGTAAAATAGTTTTTTTTTGCGTAGTGAATAACAAGCTATTGTAATGAACTCTCCCCCTCAAGAAATAAATTTTATATCGTGTGAACCATTGGCCCACATATCAGATATTAAAATGATAAGAACAAATACTACACTTGATCTTAGCCAAAAGGCCGAGAAAGGTATGCTTTGTTTAGAGAATGAACTAATATTTTATAGCCTAGACCTAGATACTTGATACGTCTTCTAGCCAATGTGGGACATAATCATCAGTTGTATAATATTTATTTCTTTCTTTACTCTAATGCAACAACCGTCCAATTCTCTAACAATTCTATCTTCAAACATTAGATAGTGAATTATGAAAGCATCTAACCACATTTAACAAATTCAGGGTGATGGCCATATAAAATGCTCTCAAGAATACTACTACAGATGTAAGAGAGTAAGGCCATAGAAGTACCCTCACCTTCAAAGAATGAGATAGAAAAACATGTGGCTGAAATGTTGAGCTATGGTACAATAAAATCCAATAGAAGTCCTTACTCAAGCCCATTGATATTTGTAAACCAAAATGATGGGTGTTAAATGTTTGTATGGATTATAGGGCTTTCAACATCGAACAAGGTTATTGTGCTGGACAAATTCCTCATTCCAATGATCGAAGAGTTGTTGGATGAAATACACGAAGCAAAATACTTTTCTAGAGTGTACTTAGGGCAATTTAGCCAGACTTAAAACAAAATGATGATTTGTAATATGAAATTTCATATATGCTTAAAAGAAACCTACAAACAAAAAATCAAGAATTTTCATTAACGTCACTAGTATATATCTTGGAGAGAGAAATAAAAACATTAAAAAAACTGGTATGTCGCCGAGATGGGAAATGTCACCAGAAACTCACAAACACAATTGTAATTTCGGCACTATAAGACTTATGGACTCAAATTTCTTGGATAGTGAAACAAAAATAATAATTTAATTAGAAAGATGAAACTCAAATAAAAAATATTCAATTAAAAAGATGTAAATGAATTTGTGGATCTAGATTATTTTCTTTAATATGAAAAATAAATCCTAAACCCTAAATCCCACTTTATCAACTCAAAAGGAAATTAGATATAGTTGGAAAATTCTTTTTTTGTTGTTGCACAAATAGTTTTTGAGCAAGTGGTATTTTGTAACATATTATACATATTTGCTTATTTTCCTCAAAACCTTGATCGTTGTTAGTTAGAGTATTGTTTTGCAGACATATTTGATCTCTTCTACGACATCAAAGCATATTGGCTCATCAAAAGACAAAGAAGATTGTCCATATTCAGCTTTATATGAGTGTTATTATTGTGTCTTCAAGAAAAAAACTATTTATAGATAAAAGAATAATGTTTAATATTTAGATTAAAAAATTATTTGTTGTTTTTATACGGAGTTGTTTTATGTTGTCAAATTTTTTAAAAATCTACCAATTTTAAGTTTCTAGACCTGTTTTACCTCTGCTAAATCGTACATACGAGTTGTTTGTAAAAATTCTCAAGTCATGTTGTATAAAAGTCTCATAGTCAAAATATTGGAATTTAGATTTGTCATTTCTTTGACAGAGTTATAATGAAATGAATATCAAATGAAAAAATTATTTTTATATTTTTCAAACAATATTTTGACAATAAATTTAGATTTGACAACACAAAAAAAGAGCATGACTAATCTAATTTTGCAGTAGATAATTACATATATTAATATTTATTAAAATACTTTTAAGATTTTTAACACTAAATATAATTTATGAATTTTATTTGTAGGATGATCTTAACAATGAATTTTTAATACTAAATATATGAATTAGTTGCAATTATGTTCTGCAAAACATTTTACATATTCTCAAATGTGTATTTGGCAACTCATATATAATACTTACTCAAATAAACACACTTGAAAAAATACTCTACAAACAAAATGAATAAATTATATTATTTTTGAAATTTTAAAATCTTAGTCACAATACTATTAATATGTTAAAGTTTATATATCACGCGCAATGCGCGAGTTATATTCTAGTAATATATTAAAATAACTCCTAAAATATTATGTTGACACATCACATCCTTATATGTCATGCAACACTAATTTTGCCACGTTATCCTTATGATGTGACACCTCTGGAATTCATTCATTTTTTATTCTCCATTCTTCTAATATTTTTTCTTTATCTTTATAATTAAAAAACCAACAATAAAAAATATAACTCTCACTACAAACTTGATTTAATTATCATTTAATTTTTAATTCATTGCATATAAATACATCACAATATTTTAATTACATAATAATAATTAAAATGTAGCAACCATAAATTACCACAAAATATATAGAAACATAACCATCACATAATAAAAATCCATAATTAAACTTATGCACAAAAAATGAAATGAAGTTTAAATTAAAATAAATAAAAAATATCGAAACACAATCATTTAAATTAGTAAGTCTTTGCAAAAAAAAAAAAAAAAAGAGCAAAACATATTTTTTAAAAAACAAAAATATTAAATTATACATTAAATATTTTCATAGTAAAAAGTAATGTACAATTTGTGTTTATTTTTCTCGTATTAGTGTTGAGATACACATTTTATTCCTCTAATTCAAAAGAAAGTTATTAATCAAACTCAAATCATAGTTTCAATTAACATGAAAATAATCAAAATCAAGTAGTGATGTCTTGTCATTCCCAATATTTTTTTTGTATTTTTGTCGTAAAAAATAGTACATTGAGTTTGTTCATTATATACACTCTCTAAAAAGGATAATTAAATCAAAATATTTGTGAAAAAACAGGTGGCATAATACCTCTAATTAAGAATTAGTTATCAGAAGTTTAAGTGGAAATGAAACATGAAACATAAAATATAAGAAATAGTAGTTCATTCAATTAGTCAAAAAAGAATAAAGAAATAATAGTACTCAAGATGAAAAGTAAAAAAAATGATCATTTAAAAATTAATGCTTACAAATCTATTATAATATATTAAAATAACATCCGAACCTTCTTCATTGACACATCATCTATTTATGTGCCACCTATTCAATTTTGTTCCACATCATAAACAATATGTTGTGTCACTAAATTCTATTGTAATTCTTTATCATTCATATCTCTAAATGTAATTCATTTTTATCTTTTTCGGTTACTTAATCTATCATGTGACTATTGTTTTCACATTTTCTATTACTAAACTTTGTTTTGTAAAAAAAACTTTTTAGTTTCACTAAACTTCTTTGTCTTCTAAACTTAAACATATCTACTAATTAACATTAATCTATTATCATCAATGTATTTCTTTTAATTTATCAATCAATTTGCAACTTAATTTTAAATGATCAATTGGTAATTGAATTATTGTTTAAACCAAAGTATTGCATTCATTCTATTTGATAATTCTACAATTTTTATCATATTGCAATTATCACAATTTGCATTGTCAGTTTACCATCTATCAATGCATGTGACTATTGCTTTCACTTTTTTTGGTTACTAAACTTCTTTATTTTGTAAAAAAAACTTTTTGGTCTCACTAAACCTTTTTATTTTCTTTATATTAATTAACTTTTAATCATTCATCCTTCCTCAATAAATTTGTTAACGTTAATCTATTATCATCAACGTGTTGCTTTTATTTTCTCAATCAATTTATAATATAAATTTTAAATAATTAGTTCATTCATCATATTTCACAACTAAATTATCGTTTATTCTAAAACAAAGTATTACATTCATTCCTATTTGGTAATTCATCAATTTTTACCATATTGCAATGGCCAAAATTTGCATTGTGAGTTTACCACACACAATATTGCATCAATCTTATATAAAATCACTAGCATAACTTGCATTTAGGATTCTTTGTAATTTTTTGCGGATATCAAATTTCTTGCATTGAAGAAGTAAAATCGAGATTCTCTTCAATTGTAAAAAAAAAAAAACAAAAATCAACAATATTGGGTAGCTACCATGGTAAAGATATCTTACTTTTTAATTAATTATTATTTTTGATTTTGTATTGTGATTTGGTTTTGCTTTTGCATTTCATGTTTTGTAAGTGTACTGTGATTTGATTATTTGTTGTGTAAATGTGAATGTGACTTAAGTAACCGGAAAAATGATGGATTCAACATTCAAATGACTCTAAAATAACTCTATTAATTTATTTTCATGTTGTTAATTGTATTTTGTGTGTTTTAGTTAATCAAGTGAAACTTAAAGCTTTCATAATATAATTAAATATATAACAATGCAAATAAGATTTATGCAATTTCTACAAATAGACATCTTAATAATGATTATGGAATATATTTCATTGTCATAACAAAATTTTGTAAAACTTTAACGTTTTCGAGCATCAATTGTCAGTTGCATATTTGAAAACAATTTTGACAACTGATATTAATAATCAACTTTCTTTCAATTTGTTAAACTTTCACTAAATCTTAATTCTACAATATCAAAATAATTTTATATATCTCCAAACTCAACTTATAACATGCTGATATTATACAACATATCTATTGAAAATATGACTTTTTACTCAAAATTAACAACAAATCAAGACTTTTCATTAACGTCACTAGTATATATCATGGAGAGAGAAATAAAAAAATTAAAAAAATTAGTATGTCGACGAGAAAGCAAATGTCGCCGTAAACTCACAAACACAATTGCAGTTTTGGCACTATAAGACTTAAGGACTCAAATTTCTTGGATAGTGAAAGAAAAAAAAATAATTTAATTAGAAAGATGGAACTCAAATAAAAAAATATTTAATTAAAAAAATGTAAATGAATTGAAATCTTGTAATAATTATTCTAGGTTATTTTCTTTAATATGAAAAATAAATGTTTTATTTTATTATTATAATATAAAAAAAAGTGATGTCCAACTTATGAGAACACCTCAAGAGTCTCAAGTCCAAAACTACAAGGCAACATTATTGCAGATACAAAAAAAAAATCAATTATTAACTTATGTGTACGACTTTCATAGAGAATTTCATGTATTCAGTTTCTAAATAGCTTTCCCCTATTTTTGATGTAGCTAAATATCACTAGAAGGGGAGTTGAATAGGGATTTTGCTGTTAAAAATAATTTTCAAGTGTTTTTAAAAACTATCCTCTTGTAGAGGATGGCAAGCCCGATGATGAGTTTTTCAAATCCTTCAGATTTGAGTTGAGCTAAAGAGTGAAAGGGAAATATAAGATTGACACACACTGTTTTTATACTGGTTCACCCAAAGATGGCTACGTCCAGTCCTCACACCCTTGTGAGATTTCACTAATGTTCAAATAGATCAACCTCGGGCGTAGGATGATTACAACTTGTGTATTCTTAAGCTTCACCAAGCTTACAATCAAATTTCAAATAATTCCAAGTGTACCTCACGTGGAAATTACAATGTGATATGAGAGTGATTGATTCTAAATACTTTCTCAAAAGATTAACAAAGATCTAATGTAGGATTGTTGAAAGTGTGAAGAGATGATGGATGTTGCTGCTTAAAAGCTTTAAGATCTTTGATCTTTTTAATGCAATGTGTTGTGTGTTTGATGAAGATGAGCTTGCTGCTTTTTATAGAGGTCTTGTGATGTTCATTTCATATGCCAAGCTTTTTATGACCGTTGGAAAATCCATTTTAGAAATGCCAAGGTTTTTCTTCATAATTACGAAAATGCCATTCAGCTCCTTGGATAGATGCAATCCATGTTCAAGTATGAGGTAGCAGATTTTCTGGGTACTTGGGGCACGTGTTGTCCTTTTCTCTTTCCTTTCTTTAATGTTTGTAAGTTTATGTGAAGTCACTTTCGTTCTCCTTTCTTCAATGTCTTGTTAAAGCTTCACATGTGAACTTTTTCTCTTTCCTTCATTTTAATGCTTGTAAGAACATGTGATGTCTTTTTCATTCATTTCTTCAAGGCTTTGTAAAGGCTTCACGTGTGAAGTCCTTTTCTCTCTCCTTGCCTTAAGACATGTGAGCATTTCATTTTTGACTTGTTTATTGTTGTCTTTTTGAAGATTGACTTTATAATATTTTTAAATCACACAAGAGTGATCTTTTAGGTCTACATGTAGCCTTTGCCTATGATATGATTGGTTGCTTTCAAAAAGTGTTGGGATGCTTTTCAAGATGTTAACTATAAACCCATCCTAGTGTAATCCTTCCTCGTACCTTTCTTTTGCCTTCTTGCTCCTTTTTTTCAAAAGCTCTTCTTTATTCATTCTTTAATAGTATTTTGCCTTTGTTAAATGAATCAAACAATTCATTCTTTGATACTATTTTGCGTTTTTTGAATGAATCAAATAATTCATTCTTTAATACTATTTTGCCTTTGTTTAATGAATAAAAGTAATTCAAATCAGCGAGGATGTAGAACTGCAGTTTCACCAACTCGTGAGGCCATCCTCAGCATTTTCCATACTTAGCATTTAACTCATAATTTTCTTCTTTTTGCCTTAATGAATAATAACCTGTTTTCTTATATGAATACACTCAAAAGCACATATTAGTCATTAACCTCAATCATAATCTTTTAATTAATTTTGTTATCATTAAAACCATTTGAGAGAGATTTTGTCTCAATAATCTCCCCCTTTTTGATGATGACAAAATTCTTTAGATTATGATTTTTTTTATATGTAAGAATGAAATGATTAAACTCCCCCTCAATCATACAAGTGATAATTTTGAAAAAAGTTCCTTTTAACATTCCAGTAAAAACAAATTTTTGAAATTATGCAACATTGAGGTAAGTAGATCTTTCATTAACACCTAAAATAAATTCCAACAACTTAAACAAAATACCATAGGTGCGTGAATTCAACCATAACATCAGCAAACATAATATGAGTTTAAACATAATATCAAAGAGTTAACTAACATAAGACAAAATATAATCCATAATCTGACTCCCCCTAAATTAAGTCGACATTAAAAAGTATAAAAAATTTAACACAGAGTCATTCAGCGAAAGATGATTCTTCAGATGATGAAGATGTAGAGTTTGGGACAAAGGAGAACTAGGCCGGTAGCACAGGAGGTTGGTCATTGGCAGCAAAGATGAACCCAAGTGTTTGGTAACCCATTCCAGAATGAGTCCAAATTGAGCGATGGTTTTTTGAAAGTGAGAAAATTTAACCAACAATTTCTTTTGGTCTTTCCTAATGGTCTTTAGTAGCTTTAAAAACTTTTTGTTCTCAGTTCCTGCCGATTTCATGCTGGTTGTTGAATCATCACGCGCACTTTTGGTTTGTGAACTTTTAGCCTTATCCTTGGAGAAATTTTCAAAATATGGAGCCAAAGGAGATTTGGATTTTTCTTGTAAATTTGGATCAGAATTAGATGGAGCAATATTTGGAGAAATAGGAGAAGAGTTTAGACTTACTTGAGATGGTAATGTGGATTCTTCCGCAGGCATGTTCCTATGAGGGCTTTTTGAAGAATGGTGATCATATGATACATTCAGATCAAAGAATAAGTCTTCACCATCCTCCCCGTGTTGTGGAGGATTTTCTTCAACTGCATCCTCAACTGAAGGAGCGGCAGTATGTGTTGATGGATTGTTATTGAGTTGTGGAGATTGAGGAAGCGTTGAGCCAGCTGAGTTAAATGAGGAAGTGGGGGTGCGAGAATTAGATAGTGGAGAGGCAGACTTCTGTTTCTTTGAGGCAGATTTCTTCTTCCTTGAGGTGGGGGTTTGTTTAGGCAGATCAATGCGCATTTGTTTGATATTTTTCATAGAAAAGAAGTTATTGCACTAAATACTTTCTTCATCATCAAGAGGTACCTTAAAGAACTTAAAGACTTAGGTCAAGATCATCCCATAGAGAGCTGATCGACCCACAATGGCAGCATTCAACATGTAGCTAAATATGATATTGCCCAAATGACGGGGTGTTCCAGTCAACAGATGATGAATAATCAGAATATCAAGTTCGGTTACCTTTTCAAAGCTCCCAGCTCGAGGCACTATCGAGTGAAAACAGATGTTGTGAAAAATCTGACACATATGAGAAAGGTTTGAAGCTACGAGAGGCTTGCGAGGATTTATCAAGATGTTTTGAAGAACGGAAGTTCGAGTGATCAAATATTGCATATACTAGGTTTCAACAAAGCAGTGAGCTCCAACATCTTGTAGGTCAAGGATTTTGCATAAGGTAGTGGGGTTTACTTCTAAGTGTACTCCTTTAAGTACAAAACTGAAACCAGGGCTTCCTTTACAGCGATTACATGCAGCATAGAACGCCTTTACCAGCCGTGGGTATTGTGGTTCATTTACTCTAAAAAAGGAGGTCCATCCTAACTTATCAAACATTTCTTCAACGTTAAAGCCACCACTTTTCAAATTAATTAGGTCAATGTGCTTGCCATGAACCACAAATTTATTGATCCATTTTGAGGTATAATTTGTCTCTGAATCTGTGGAGTCAAAAAGAGGAAAAGAAGAAGTTTTTTTGGATGAACGAAATTTCTTTTACCCTGTTCAGTATATTTAGTTTTTGACCTTTTTGGAGTGGAAGGTTTGGATGATGATTTAGGGATCGATGGAGCCGAGGTGTTTCCTTTGGAATCGTCTGAATCAACCACATGAATAGTAAAGTCTTGAGGAACCTTTTTGCTTGAAGAGACAGCCCCAGAATGAACTCTTGAAGATCTTCTAGTTGAGGCATTGGGTTTTGAAGATGAGGGATTTTTGGTTTCTTGGCCAACGGATTCAGAGCTTGAATAGTTTTGGGAGTCTGTTTCAAGATCAAAGGATGAGATTTTTCTCTTGGCTGTAGTTTTGATGGTTTGAGAATACTGAAAGGGAGTCTGAAGTTCATGGTGAAGAGAGAGAGAGAGGAAGCTAATTAATTGAGAGAGAGAGAAACGTATGGGAGAGATAGAGAAGGAAATAAAAAAGGAGAGAGAAATATAATAAATGAGAGAGAGAGAGATAGTTGAAACTTGAAACGTGAGAGAGAGAAGCTGAGAATGTGAGAGAGAGAAAGAAATCTGATTGAATGAGAGAGAGAAAAAGAAATTAAAAAAAGAGAGAGAAAATAATAAAAAGAAATCAAAGGCGTGAGAGAGAGAGAGAAAGACGGAGAGCCGTTGATTAGGCATAATGATGATGATGCAGGAATCATGATGAAATGCATTTAATGCAGTATGCGCATTTAATGACGGATGGGAAGTATGCAAAACGTGTCATCCATTTGACCAATGGAAAAAGAGATACATGCGCATGCCTTGACTGACTTGTCAAGAGGGAGTTTCACAAAAGAGTACATAGAGTCTTTTTTTGGTTTTCCTATCCTCTAATTTTTAGACTTTATTTGAGGGATCAGATTTGCTATTATATTGACCCAAATAAGATTTAAAAAATAAAAATAGAAAATAAAAATAAAAATAAAAATAAAAATAAAAACAGAAAATAACATAATTAAAATATTTAAATAACTTTGGGAAAATTTATGATGGAGAGTTCTTCTAAGATGTATTTAAACCGATCCTCCTGGAGAGGTTTGGTAAAAATATCAGCCAATTGATTTTCAGTATCAATGAAAATTAATTCTATATCTCCCTTTTGAACATGATCTCTTATAAAATGATGTTTAATTTCAATATGCTTAGATCTTGAATGTTGAATGGGATTTTTAGAAAGATTAACGGCACTTGCATTATCACAAAGGATGGAAATTTTTGTGTACCTTAATGAGTAATCATCTAGTTGATTCTTTATCCACAATAGTTGTGAGCAGCATTGAGCAACTGATACATATTCAACCTCTGTAGTTGAAAGAGCAATAGTACTTTGTTTTTTGCATGACCAACTTATTAGAGATTTACCCAGAAGTTGGCAAGCTTCGCTTGTGCTCTTCCTTTCAACTTTATCTCCAGCATAATCGGCATCACAATAAGCTGTGAGGTCATGATTTGAACATTTTTTTGTACCAAATTCCCAGATTGATAGTGCCCACAAGATATCTAAAAATCCTTTTTACTACAGTAAGATGAGATTCTTTAGGAGAGGATTGAAATCTTGCACAAAGACCGACTACAAAGACTATGTCCGGTCTACTGGCTGTTAAATATAACAAGGATCCAATCATCCCTTTATACTCTTTTTCAGATATTGGAGTTCCTTCATCATCTTTGTGGAGTATGGAGGATGGATGCATATGAGTTCCCATACTTTTGGCTGAACTCATTTTGTATTTGTTAAGTAGATCCTTGGTGTATTTTTCTTGAGATATAAAGATACCATCATCTCGTTGTTTAATTTGCAAACCAAAGAAGAATTTTAATTCTCCCATCATACTCATCTCAAACTCACTTTGCATGAGGTTGGAGAAATCTTTGCACATCATTTCATTTGTGGATCCAAACATTATGTCATCGACATATATTTGAACAATCAATAAATCTTTCTCAAGAGTCTTCTTGAAAAGAGTAGTATCAATTTGACCCCTAATGAATCCATTTTCTTTTAGAAAAGAACTTAAACTCTCATACCAAGCTCGAGGAGCTTGCTTTAAGCTATAAAGAGCTTTTGAAAGTTTGAACACATGGTTCAGCCTCATCTCATCCTCAAAACCAGGAGGTTGACAAACATACACTTCTTCATTTAAGAACCCATTCAAAAAGGCACTTTTGACATCCATTTGAAATAGTTTTACACCTTTATGAGTAGCATAAGCTAAGAGGTTTCTTATTGCTTCAAGTCTTGCTACGGGTGCAAACGTTTCATCATAATCAATTCCTTCTTGTTGATTGTACCCTTGTGCCACTAGTCTTGCTTTATTTTAATGACTTCTCCATCCTCATTTAGTTCGTTTCTAAATATCCATTTAGTCCCAATAATAGATTTGTCCAGAGGATGGGGTACAAGATTCCATACCTTGTTTCTTTCAAATTATGAGAGTTCTTCCATCCTAGCTTCAACCCATGATTTGTCACCAATAGCTTGATCAATCGTTTTGGGTTCAACTTGTGATATCATGGCCATGTTGGTAGTGATTTCCCTTAGAGAATTTCCAGTTCTAACACCATCTTCAGTATTCCCATTGATTAGATCTGGAGGATGATGTGTGACTGTTTTCCATCCTCTTGGAGGTTGCTGTGAGGTTGGGTCAGACTCATCCTCTTCGTGAGGACCGGGTACTCGAGAGGATGAAAGTTCATCTTCTTCATTTTTATCAATTTTTTCTAAACACAAGTCATCAAACTCATCAAAAATAACATGCATGGATTCCTCCACAGTTTGAGTCCTAAGATTATATATTCTATAACCTTTTGACGTTGTGGAGTATCCTAGAAAAATTCCTTAATCAGATTTTGGATCAAACTTTCCCAAATTTTCTTTATTATTAAGAATGTAGCAATAGCACCCCAAAATATGAAAATAGGAAATATTTGGTTTTCTCCCTTTCCACAGTTCATATGGAGTTTTGTTTAAAATTTTTCTAATGGATGCACGATTAGAAACATAACAAGCAGTGCTAATGGCTTTGGCCCAAAAGTATTTTTCAATATTGGCTTCATTTAAAATGGTTCTAGCCATTTCTTGTAAAGTTCTATTTTTCCTTTCAACAACCCCATTTTGTTGGGGAGTTCTTGGACAAGAAAAGTTGTGAGAAATACCATTTTCATCACAAAGATTTTTAAAGGATTCATTTTCAAATTCACCCCATGGTCACTTCTCACCGAGACAATTTTTAATCCATTTTCGTTTTGAATCTTTTTGCAAAAATGGTGGAACGCCTCAAAGGCTTCATCTTTATGTTTCAAAAATAAAACCCAAGTAAAACGAGAGAAATCATCAACAATAACAAAGCCATATCTTTTACCACTAAGACTTGGAGTTTTGATGGGACCAAAAAGGTCAATATGAATAAGTTCAAGAGGATGTTTTGTTGAAACAATATTTTTTGAGTGAAAGCTACTTTTAACTTGTTTTTCTTTAACACAAGCTTCACAAACTTTGTCTTTCTCAAAATTAATTTTTGGAAGATCTTTAACTAATTCTAACATTGATAAATTAGAAATATTTTTTAAACATGTGTGACCAATTCTTTTGTGCCAAATTCATTTATCTTTATCAATGGATACAAAACAAGATTCAATGGGTAAATCATCCAGATAAAGTTCATATAAATTTTTTTTTCTAAAACCGGAGAAGAAAACACTACCCGAGGATGAATGTTTAACCTCACATAGAGTAGGCTTAAAAATGACTTCAAAACCGCTATCACATAATTGACTAATGCTTAGCAAGTTATGTTTTAGACCATCCACATACTGAACATTTTCAATTTTTGCAAAATTATTTTAACCAATAATACATGTACCTTTTATTTGAGCGTTATCATTGTTACCAAATGTGACTGATCCTCCATCCTTTATCTCCAAGGAAATAAAGCAATGCTTATCCCCTGTCATATGCCTTGAGCAATCACCGTCCAAGTACCAAGGCTTTCTTTTGTTGATCAGAGGATGAACTTGTGTTAAGGTTTTTCTTCATAATTACGAAAATGCCATTCAGCTCCTTGGATAGATGCAATCCATGTTCAAGTACGAGGTAGCAGATTTTCTGGGTACTTGGGGCACGTGTTGTCCTTTTCTCTTTCCTTTCTTTAATGTTTGTAAGTTTATGTGAAGTCACTTTCGTTCTCCTTTCTTCAATGCCTTGTTAAAGCTTCACATGTGAACTTTTTCTCTTTCCTTCATTTTAATGCTTGTAAGAACATGTGATGTCTTTTTCATCCCTTTCTTCAAGGCTTTGTAAAGGCTTCACGTGTGAAGTCCTTTTCTCTCTCCTTGCCTTAAGACATGTGAGCATTTCATTTTTGACTTGTTTATTGTTGCCTTTTAGAAGATTGACTTTATAATATTTTTAAATCACACCAGAGTGATCTTTTAGGTCTACATGTAGCCTTTGCCTATGATATGATGGGTTGCTTCCAAAAAGTGTTGGGATGCTTTTCAAGATGTTGACTATAAACCCATCCTAGTGTAATCCTTCCTCGTACCTTTCTTTTGCCTTCTTGCTCCTTTTCTTCAAAAGCTTTTCTTTATTCATTCTTTAATAATATTTTGCCTTTGTTGAATGAATCAAACAATTCATTCTTTAATACTATGTTGCCTTTGTTGAATGAATCAAATAATTCATTCTTTAATACTATTCTGCCTTTGTTTAATGAATAAAAGTAACTCAAATCAGCGAGGATGTATAACTGTAGTTTCACCAACTCGTGAGGCCATACTCAGCATTTTCCATACTTAGCATTTAACTCAGAATTTTCTTCTTTTTGCCTTAATGAATAATAACTTGTTTTCTTATATGAATACACTCAAAAGCACAAATTAGTCATTAACCTCAATCATAATCTTTTAATTAATTTTGTTATCATTAAAACCATTTGAGAGAGATTTTGACTCAACAATTTTAATCTCTTTAATCCTTTTTTTTTTTGTTTTGTCTATCTTCCACGCTGATGTGTATGTTTCCATAGAGAGTTTCATCTACTTAGTTTCTAAATAGTTTTCCCCTATTTTAATCCCTTTAATCCTTTTTTGTTTTGTTTTGTTTTGTCTTCCTTCCACAATTTCATTTTCTGCATTTTAATTTTTTTAATCATCTTCTACTTCTCCACTTCCTTTGACAATTTCGTTTTCTAGATTCTAATTTTTTTAATCATCTTCTACTTCTCCTCTTCCTTCGACAATTTCGTTTTCTAGATTCTAATTTTTTTAATCATCTTATACTTCTACTCGCAATCATCCTCACCCCACTCTCCGGACCTGATAGACTCCCACATAAATATCATCCAATATTGTGTCATTTAATTCAAATATTGTCTCCTCAATAAAAATTTCATGTGGTACATCTAAAAGGTCTTTCATCTTCAATTCTCCTTATTATTCAACTTCCATTTTGTTTTAACACATATTTTACGATTATTATTGTTACTATTATTATTATTATTATGATTATTATTATTATTATTATTATTATTATTATTATTATTATTATTATTATTATCATCATCTAATATTATGTAGGCTTAATTGCACTTTTGGTCCCCCTATTATAGGTGAAAATTGAAAGTAGTCCCCCCATTTTGTTTCTCCCCAGTTTTAGTCCCCCAAATAGAATTTGAGTCCAAATCATGATGAGTTGTCAATTTTTTAATGACGTGTCAATAAAAAGCTGATGTGGCAGACGCTTACGTGGAATAAACTTATTATTATATTATTTCTGATTAAAAAATATAATTTATATTTTTAAAATCCTTATTATAATTGTGACAATATTTTTAAAAATACAATTTAATTGTTAAAATTAAATTAAAAGAAAAACAGCCCCAATTCAAAAACCCCTCCTCCCCCTTCTTCAAACTCCCATCCAAAATCCTGTATTAACTTGGATTTTAACATGTCGAATTGCAGCTTTGTTCAGATGGGGTGTGGCCTTACAACAGAGATCTCGATTAAGGCCCGGAAGTAGTAAGGAGAAATTGAAGTTACTGCAGCAGGCTAAAAGGATGTATGAAGATGCCCTTGATATGGACTCGAATAATATGCAAGTGAAAGACGCCCTATCATTGTGTGTCTCTGAGCTTAACTATAGGCAATTTTAGTCAATTCATGGAAAGGGTTATCATGAAGAATCAGTTTGCTTTCAATTCCTGGGTTGCACTATGTTATCTGCCATGGATCTTGAAGAAGGGGGAGGAGGGGTTTTTGAATTGGGACTGTTTTTCTTTTAATTTAATTTTAACAATTAAATTGTATTTTTAAAAATATTGTCACAATTATAATAAGGATTTTTAAAAATATAAATTATATTTTTTAATCAGAAATAATATAATAATAAGTTTATTCCACGTAAGCGTCTGCCACATCAGCTTTTTATTGACACGTCATTAAAAAAATGACAACTCATCATGATTTGGACTCAAATTCTGTTTGGGGGACTAAAACTGGGGAGAAACAAAATGGGGGGACTACTTTCAATTTTCACCTATAATAGGGGGACCAAAAGTGCAATTAAGCCTATTATGTATAACTATTAATGTGTCATGAATTAAAAATTAAAGTACAATCAATATAAAAGGTTTTTTTTTTTACCTATACTATTCTTCTTCTCCAAATAACTTCTACAATTAGTGCTTTATTTAAGAAAAACTGATACTCTAATATTTATTTTTCTGTTATATTTTGCTATTAACTCTTATTATTGAATTGCATTATTGTGGCTCCTCCAATTCTTAATTGTTTAAATAGATTTTTTTTTTCTTGTAACTATTTTAACAAGAAAACTACAATTCAAGACTTTTCATTAACGTCACTAGTATATTTTTTCGAGAGAGAAATAAAAACATTAAAAAATTGGTATGTCGACGAGATGGGAAATGTCGCCTAAAACTCACAAACACAATTGCAATTTCGGCACTGTAAGACTTAAGGACTCAAGTTTCTTGGATAGTGAAAGAAAAAAAATAATTTAATTAGAAAGATGGAACTCAAATAATTATTCTAGGTTATTTCCTTTAATATGAAAAACAAATGTTTTATTTATTATTATAATATTAAACAAAAAGTGATGTCCTGCTTTCGAGAACACCTCAAGAGTCTCAAGTCCAAAACTACAAGGAAACATTGTTGCAGATACAAAAAAAAAAAAGTTAAAATCAATTATTAAATGATGTGTACGACTTCATAGAGAATTTCCTGTACTTAGTTTCTAAATAGTTTTACCCTATTTTTATCTCTTTAATCCTTTTTTTATTTTTATTTATTTTGACTTCCTTTCACGCTGATGTGTACGTTTTCATAGAGAGTTTCATCTATTTAGTTTCTAAATAGTTTTCCCATATTTTAATCTCTTTAATCCTTTTTTTTTTTTTTGTCTTCCTTCCACAATTTCATTTTCTGCGTTCTAATTTTTTTTAATCATCTTCTACTTCTCCTCTTCCTTCGACAATTTCATTTTCTAGATTGTAATTTTTTTTAATCATCTTCTGCTTCTACTCGTAATCATCCTCACCCTTCTCCCCGGACCTGATAGACTCCAAAAAAAAAAATCATCTAATATTGTATCATTTCATTCAAATATTGTCTCCTCAACAAAAATTTCATGTGGCACATCTAAAAGGTATTTCCTCTTCAATCCTCCTTATTATTCAACTTCCATTTTGTTTTAACACACATTTTACTATTATTATTATTATTATTATTATTATTATTATTATTATTATTATTATTATTATTATTATTATTATTATTATTATTATTATTATTATTAGCATCTAATATTATGTATAACTATTAATGTGTCATGAATTACCAACTTGTAATAATTATTCTAGGTTATTATCTTTAATATGAAAAATAAATGTTTTATTTTATTATTATAATTTTAAAAAAAAGTCATGTCCTGCTTTGTAGAACACCTCATGAGTCTAAAGTCCAAAACTACAAGGCAACTTTGTTGCAGATACCAAAAAAAAAAAAAATTCAATTATTAAAAAGTTCTATTGGATTTGTAATCGTGTTTCATAAGATAACATCTAATGTGGACCAACCATACATGAAGGCTAATGAAATTCAAGAACTAGGAGCGCAATGACCATTGACTAGAGGGAAGGCTAGGAAGCTAAAAGAACAATTAAAGAAATAAGTTGTTATTTTTCTTAGTCTTAAGACCTATGAAAAGATTGATCCACATTATATTAATCTTTTTGTCATAGAAATATCTTATGAGTTAATGTTAGTTTTGGGATAAAACTATGATACCTTATAATTAGGAATTATGTTGACTTGTTTGTGCCTAAATATTTGTTAGCTTAGGCACAATGTCATTAGTTGTTTGTAGCCTATGTACCATGTTATTTTGTGTAAGGCTATATACGTCTTTTTATTGTAATACATAAGGGAGACTTTCTGAAAGAAAAAAACACTTAGTGTGAGAAATGCTCTCTAGGGTTTTTCTTTGAACCAAATTTGGATCTTATCAAGAGCCTCCTACTCTTGTGTTGATTCTACATTCATCTTACCATTCCTTGTGGTGGAGTGTGGCGATTTCTACCATTTCATTCCTTCTCCATGTTTTCTTCTTTGTGTTCTCCATTTTGTTTAGTACTTTGTTTGAAAAGATCATTTGGTTAGATCCTTAAAATCATATGGAAACAATCAAACCCATATCAACATCCATGGAAATAATAATGCAAACTAACTTTAACTAAATTGGCGGGGTGCGCCAAGACCTAAATTAGTGGACTCTCCCCCTCCAGAAATAAATTTAATATCGTGTTGACCATTGGCCCACATATCATATATTAAACTGATAAGAACAGATACTACACTTGATCTTAGCCAAAAGGCCGAGAAAGGAATGTTTTGTTTAGAGAATGAACTATTACTATATAGCCAAGACCTAGATACTTGATACGGCTTTTACCCAATGTGGGACATAATCATCAGTTGTATAATATTTCTTTCTTACTCAACTCTAATGCAACAACCGTCTTAGTCTCTAACTTATATATATTTAAAACAGACTCTATTGCCACCTCACACTGTTTCTCCATTTATGCAAATATTTTCCACATCAGCATATGAGAGTTTCAAGTACTCAGTTTCTAAATAGCTTTCCCATATTTTAATCTCTTAAATCCTTTTTTTTTTTTTTTGTCTTCATTCCACGCTGATGCATACGTTTTCATAGAGAGTTTCATCTACTTAGTTTCTAAATAGTTTTCCCCTATTTTAATCTCTTTAATCCCTTTTTTTTGTTTTGCCTTCCATCCACAATTTTATTTTCTGCATTCTAATTTTTTTAATCATCTTCTACTTCTCCTCTTCCTTCGACAATTTCTTTTTCTAGATTATAATGTTTTTAATCATCTTCTGCTTGTACTCGCAATCATCCTCACCCCTCTCCCCAGACCTGATAGACTCCCTCATAAATAACATCTAATAATGTGTCATTTCATTCAAATATTGTCTCCTAAACAAAAATTTCATGTGGCACATCTAAAAGGTCTTTCCTCTTCAATTCTCCTTACTATTCAACTTTCATTTTGTTTGTACACACATTTTACTATTATTATTAATATTATTATTAATATTATTGTTATTATTATTATTACATTTAGCATCTAATATTATGTATAACTATTAATGTGTCATGAATTACAAATTAAAGTACAATCAATATATAAGTTTTTTTTTTACCTATACTATTCTTCTTCTTCAAAAAATCTCTACAATTAGTTCTTTACTGAAAACAAAACTGAAACTCTAATATTTATTTTGCCGTTATATTTTGCTTATTAACTCTTATTATTGGATTGCACTATTGTGGCTCCTCCAATTCTTAATTGTTTAGATAATTTTTTTTTCTTGTAGCTATTTTACCAAGAAAACTACAAACAACAAATCAAGACTCTTCATTAAAGTCACTAGTATATATCTTGGAGATAGAAATAAAAACATTTAAAAATTGGTATGTCGACGAGATGGGAAATGTCGCTGGAAACCCACAAACACAATTGCAATTTCGACACTATAAGACGTAAGGACTCAAATTTCTTGGATCGTGAAAGAAAAAAAATAATTTAGTTCGAAACAAGGAACTGAAATAAAAAATATTTAATTAAAAAAATGTAAATGAATTAAAATCTTGTAATAATTATTCTAGGTTATTTTCTTTAATAAGAAAAATAAATGTTTTATTTTATTATTTTAATGTTATTATTATTATAATATTAACCAAAAAGTGATGTCTTGCTTTCTAGAACACCTCAAGAGTCTCAAGTGCAAAACTACAAGGCAACATTGTTTTAGATACAAAAAAAATAAACTAAAATATTAAAAAGTTCTATTGGATTTGAATTCGTGTTTCATAAGATAACATCTGATGTGGACCAACCCTACATGAAGGCTAATGAGCATCAAGAACTAGGAGCGTAATGACCATTGACTAGAGGGAAGGCTAGGAAGCTAAAAGAACAATTAGAGAAACAAGTTGTTAATTTTCTTAGTCTTAAGACCTACGAAAAGATTGATCCACATTATATTAATCTTTTAGTCATAGAAATATCTTAAGACTTAATGTTAATTTTGGGATGTAATAATCTTTTAGTCATAGAAATATCTTAAAACACTTAGTGTGAGAAATGCTCTCTAGGGTTTGTATCACCCCAATTTTTAACAGTGTGAATGTATTTTTTTTCAAAACAAATTTCATAAAACAAAGAAATAAAGAAGGAAATACTTTTGGATAAATATTTAAGTCGTAACACAACGACAAAATCAACAAATATTTACAAGCAGCGGAATAGTTTATACTTCTTGAGGCCTATCAGACATAGCTCATACTTCTGGAGTATTCTCGGCAGACACCTGTACAAAAGCAATGCTCCAAGAATTTTAACTCTCCCACGTCACATTAAAAAGTAGTACATGGACCCATCAAAATAAAAGTCTAGTTGACAATATTGATATAGGTACAGTCTTCCAACATACAGTAAATACATCCACAAAAGAAAGACCTCCAGTCCCTATACAACCGTCTAATCTGATCATTCTTCAAAAAGCTATTGATGACTCTTCATCATATGCATATTTTCCCACTGTTTTAGTCTTATTTATCCTCAATCATCAGTTAAATTAAGGATTTATTTAATACATTTTGTTGATTTTTGTTCTTTGAGTTAATAAAATGTTTTTTGTTTTTATTTCGTTGATTAAGTAGGAATCTGTCGTAATTTTACATTGCGATTTGTTTTAGTGCAGTGCTGAATTTTGGTGAAAAATCAACATGACATATGTGGCGTATTTCAGCCATATCTGGAGTTCTAGATGTCCAATTAGTATCACTCCAAGTGCTAATGAAAGCTAAGATCCATATCTACAACTTTCATGAAGACCCGGGACCAAATTCAGACACAAAAGATGAGAAAAATGCAAAATACATCAGACAACATATGAAATGCGCCTGGAGCGCGTCCTGGAGCGCATTTCTCAGGATTGGACTCTGCCAACGCGCGCCTGGAGCGCGTTTTTCCGCGCCTGGGGCGCGCGACGCGCACCAACAACCATAAAAACGCAGATTTTTACTGTTTTAGGGATCTTTTTGACTCTGGGGAACTTGGGAGACTTGTGCCCTAGCATAGAAACTCAAAGACGGCCGTTTCTAACACGATTGAAGCAGTTTTATCAAGAATCATCCATGAATCATTCTTGTAATTCTTCTTTAATCCTTATCTTTTGTATCTCTGTCATGAGTAACTAAACCCTATTTGTTAGGGATGAGTGTAACCAGATGAAACCCTTATTTTTCTGATTTGATTTCTAGTTATATGAATGAGTTTATTGAATTGTTTTTCTCATCTCTGTGCTTAATGCTTTTTATTGCTTGATCAACATTAAAATGTTCTACGATTTGTATTTTGAAACGGAAGTGGACTTTACAAATGCTTGAGATGAGAAATTCATGAATTTGTAGTCTAGGGATAGATGCAGGTCATGAAACCAATTAAATTAGTTGCAAAGCAATAATTTAGAAGAGGATTTCTATACGGTAATGCTTAATTCTAATCTTAAATCCACTAAGGAATTAGGGGTTACTTTGGAATTAAAGGTTCTGTCACTAAGACATTAGGGCAAGAATAATAAAGAGAATTCGGTAATAATTCAATAAAGGAATTCAGTAACTAGGATCAAATTAGACACCAAGGTTGGATTCGAAGTGAAACTCATCCCTGACATTTTTCTCAATTTATAAAAGATCAATTTTGCTACTGCAGTCAATTTTAATAATTATTTCAATCAACTTGGGAACTTTTTGTTCAATTTTAGTAACTAAATATAATTCAATAGTAAAACGCAATCCTTGAGTTCGACACTCGGTACTACCGTTTTATTATTACTTGCAACGATTCAGTACACTTGCTGAAACGCTATCAGCTATACAACTCGGGTAATCTCCACGCCCCCCGCAAGATCCTTCTGACACAGCACCGCTTAGGTATGTCTAACTACGTGTCCATCTCTACGGTACTACTTGGTAGGATTATCTTGATTCTCATTTGAGGACAAAGCCCATATTTCCACAATAACTGTAAAGGGTCACCAACCGAAATTAACAAATATCACTTAGCATTTAAATTTTAAATGCACAAAATAACATTTCAACTTAGCATGCACCTTGGAAGGGTTTTCATATGCTAGACATGTGAGCACAATTGTAACAACCCGATTTTTAACAGCGCGAGTGTATTTTTTTTTTCAAAACAAATTTCATAAAACAAAGAAATAAAGAAGGAGATATTTTTGGATAAATATTTAAGTCGTAACACAACGAAAAAATCAACAAATATTTACAAGCAGTGGAATAGATTTTGAAATAAAAATAAAAAGTATTCAAACATCAAAATACATCGGGGCTATGAGCCTATCAGACATAGCTCATACTTCTGGAGTATTCTCGGCAGACACCTGTACAAAAGCACTGCTCCAAGAATTTTAACTCTCCCACGTCACATCAAAAAGTAGTACATGGACCCATCAAAATAAAAGTATAGCTGACAATATTGGTATAGGTACAGTCTTCCAACATATAGTAAATACATCCACAAAAGAAAGACCTCCAGTACCTATACAACCGTCTAATCTGATCATTCTTCAAAAAGCGATACAACCTAGGTAATCTCCATGCCCCCAGAAAGATCCTTCTGAAACAGCACCGGTCAGGTATGTCTAACTACGTGTCCATCTCTAGGGTACTACTCGGTAGGACAATCTTGATTCTCATCTTAGGGCAAAGCCCAAATTTCCACAATAATTGTAAAGGGTCACCAACCGAAATTAAGAAATATCACTTAGCATTTAAATTTTAAATGCACAAAATAACCTTTCAACTTACCATGCACCTTGGAAGGGTTTTCATATGCTAGACATGTGATCACAATAGTAACACCCCATTTTTTAACAGCGCGAGTGTTTTTTTTTTTCAAAACAAATTTCATAAAACAAAGAAATAAAGAAGGAGATACTTTTGGATAAACATTTAAGTCGTAACACAATGACAAAATCAACAAATATTTACAAGCAGCGGAATAGTTTTTGAAATAAAAATCCAAAGTATTCAAACATCAAAATACACCGGGGCTATGAGGCCTATCAGACATTGCTCATACCCCTGGGGTATTCTCGGCAGACACCTGTACAAAATCACTGCTCCAAGAATTTTAACTCCCCACGTCACATCAAAAAGTAGTACGTGGACCCATCAAAATAAAAGTCTAGATGACAATATTGGTATAGGTATAGTCTTCCAACATACAATAAATACATCCAAGAAAGAAAGACCTCTTGTCCCTATACAACTGTCTAATCTGATCATTCTTCCATTAGCTATACAACTCGGGTGTCTGCACGCGCCCCGCAAGATCCTTCTAACACCGCACCGGTCAGGTATGTCTAACTACGTGTCCATCTCTACGGTACTACTCGGTATGACGATCTTGATTCTCATCTGAGGGCAAAGCCCAGATTTCCACAATAATTGTGAAGGGTCACCAACTGAAATTAACAAATATCACTTAACATTTAAATTTTAAATGCACAAAATAACATTTCAACTTAGCATGCACCTTGGAAGGGTTTTCATATGCTAGACATGTGAGCACAATTGTAACACCCCGATTTTTTACAGCGCGAGTGTTTTTTTTTTTCAAAACAAATTTCATAAAACAAAGAAATAAAGAAGGAGATACTTTTGGATAAACATTTAAGTCGTAACACAATGACAAAATCAACAAATATTTACAAGCAGCGGAATAGTTTTTGAAATAAAAATCCAAAGTATTCAAACATCAAAATACACCGGGGCTATGAGGCCTATCAGACATTGCTCATACCCCTGGGGTATTCTCGGCAGACACCTGTACAAAATCACTGCTCCAAGAATTTTAACTCCCCACGTCACATCAAAAAGTAGTACGTGGACCCATCAAAATAAAAGTCTAGATGACAATATTGGTATAGGTACAGTCTTCCAACATACAATAAATACATCCAAGAAAGAAAGACCTCTAGTCCTTATACAACCGTCTAATCTAATCATTCTTCAAAAAGCTATACAACCCGAGTAATCTCCACCCCCCTGCAAGATGCTTCTGACACAGCATCGGTCAGGTATGTCTAACTACGTGTCCATCTTTACGGTACTACTCGGTATGACGATCTTGATTCTCATCTGAGGGCAAAGCCTAGATTTCCACAATAATTGTGAAGGGTCACCAACTGAAATTAACAAATATCACTTAACATTTAAATTTTAAATGCACAAAATAACCTTTCAACTTAGCATGCACCTTGGAAGGGTTTTCATATGCTAGACATGTGAGCACAATTGTAACACCCCGATATTTTACAGCGCGAGTGTTTTTCTTTTTCAAAACAAATTTCATAAAACAAAGAAATAAAGAAGGAGATACTTTTGGATAAACATTTAAGTCGTAACACAATGACAAAATCAACAAATATTTACAAGCAGCGGAATAGTTTTTGAAATAAAAATCCAAAGTATTCAAACATCAAAATACACCGGGGCTATGAGGCCTATCAGACATTGCTCATACCCCTGGGGTATTCTCGGCAGACACCTGTACAAAATCACTGCTCCAAGAATTTTAACTCCCCACGTCACATCAAAAAGTAGTACGTGGACCCATCAAAATAAAAGTCTAGATGACAATATTGGTATAGGTATAGTCTTCCAACATACAATAAATACATCCAAGAAAGAAAGACCTCTTGTCCCTATACAACTGTCTAATCTGATCATTCTTCCATTAGCTATACAACTCGGGTGTCTCCACGCGCCCCGCAAGATCCTTCTAACACAGCACCGGTCAGGTATGTCTAACTACGTGTCCATCTCTACGGTACTACTCGGTATGACGATCTTGATTCTCATCTGAGGGCAAAGCCCAGATTTCCACAATAATTGTGAAGGGTCACCAACTGAAATTAACAAATATCACTTAACATTTAAATTTTAAATGCACAAAATAACATTTCAACTTAGCATGCACCTTGGAAGGGTTTTCATATGCTAGACATGTGAGCACAATTGTAACACCCCGATTTTTTACAGCGCGAGTGTTTTTCTTTTTCAAAACAAATTTCATAAAACAAAGAAATAAAGAAGGAGATACTTTTGGATAAACATTTAAGTCGTAACACAATGACAAAATCAACAAATATTTACAAGCAGCGGAATAGTTTTTGAAATAAAAATCCAAAGTATTCAAACATCAAAATACACCGGGGCTATGAGGCCTATCAGACATTGCTCATACCCCTGGGGTATTCTCGGCAGACACCTGTACAAAATCACTGCTCCAAGAATTTTAACTCCCCACGTCACATCAAAAAGTAGTACGTGGACCCATCAAAATAAAAGTCTAGATGACAATATTGGTATAGGTATAGTCTTCCAACATACAATAAATACATCCAAGAAAGAAAGACCTCTTGTCCCTATACAACTGTCTAATCTGATCATTCTTCCATTAGCTATACAACTCGGGTGTCTCCACGCGCCCCGCAAGATCCTTCTAACACAACACCGGTCAGGTATGTCTAACTACGTGTCCATCTCTACGGTACTACTCGGTATGACGATCTTGATTCTCATCTGAGGGCAAAGCCCAGATTTCCACAATAATTGTGAAGGGTCAACAACTGAAATTAACAAATATCACTTAACATTTAAATTTTAAATGCACAAAATAACATTTCAACTTAGCATGCACCTTGGAAGGGTTTTCATATGCTAGACATGTGAGCACAATTGTAACACCCCGATTTTTTACAGCGCGAGTGTTTTTCTTTTTCAAAACAAATTTCATAAAACAAAGAAATAAAGAAGGAGATACTTTTGGATAAACATTTAAGTCGTAACACAATGACAAAATCAACAAATATTTACAAGCAGCGGAATAGTTTTTGAAATAAAAATCCAAAGTATTCAAACATCAAAATACACCGGGGCTATGAGGCCTATCAGACATTGCTCATACCCCTGGGGTATTCTCGGCAGACACCTGTACAAAATCACTGCTCCAAGAATTTTAACTCCCCACGTCACATCAAAAAGTAGTACGTGGACCCATCAAAATAAAAGTCTAGATGACAATATTGGTATAGGTATAGTCTTCCAACATACAATAAATACATCCAAGAAAGAAAGACCTCTTGTCCCTATACAACTGTCTAATCTGATCATTCTTCCATTAGCTATACAACTCGGGTGTCTCCACGCGCCCCGCAAGATCCTTCTAACACAACACCGGTCAGGTATGTCTAACTACGTGTCCATCTCTAGGGTACTACTCAGTAGGATGATCCTGATTCTCATATGAGGGCAAAGCCTAGATTTCCACAATAATTGCAAAGGGTCACCAACCGAAATTAACAAATATCACTTAGCATTTAAATTTTAAATGCACAAAATAACATTTCAAGTTAGCATGCACCTTGAAAGGGTTTTCATATGCTAGACATGCATAATCAAAGTTGAAAAATAGAGTTTTTAACAAAACTGCATTGTTGTATTCGAATATAACATCCTTGTATTCGAATACATTGCTGTTTAAGAAGTCAGTAGCAAAAACAGGACATTTGTATTGGACTACAAGCCTCTTGTATTCGACTACACAGTTGTTTCATGAATCAGTAGCCAAATTAGAACATTAGTATTCGACTAAAAGCCTCTTGTATTCGAATACACATTAGAAAACAACAAAAATTAGCTTTTATGTCATAATCACAACAACAACTTGAGTTTACACACGCAATCATAACATTAAATCAAACATGACTCGCGTGCCAAGCACCCTAATGCAATGTGTATATGCCAAAATGCATGGACTTAGAATTATTAACCAAACCATCCTCGAAAGGGTGTAAATCATAATTGTACCGTCCATCACATGCCAAAGTACTAAATTACAGAGGTGTCACCTATCACGGGCCAGCACGATTTACTAAAAATGTAAATCGTAAATGTACCGCTTAACACATGCCAAAGTACTATTTACCGAGGTGCCACCTATCACGGGTCAGCACGATTTACCAAAAATGTGAAGTCTATCGTGGACCTTACACGACACAACAATCCCTGCAAGGATAAGATGAACCAACAAATCACATGGAATCATCTCTTGGCCCATCCAGTCACCACTATCACCATGGCCCATCCGGTCGCCATGTACTATGACGAGCGATAGCTTTAACGAGCGATTACGGCACCACGATTAATTCCGGTAAAAACTAAGTTTGCGTCGTCGCTTCCAAAGTTGGTTCACTAGCTTCGTAGCGGGAAGATGAACAACTTTCCCTTTTATCTCTTCGCAAAATAAAGCTTAGATCTAGAAGAAATGTGAGAGTTTGTATTTGACTGTTTTGAAATCACCAACACTGTTTTCAAATCCGAGAAGAAGAATGAAGTTGGGGTTTCCTTGCTTTCTTACCCACTAAGCCTTGGGTTTCTTTTCTTAAAGCAAAAGGAAGTAAACGAAAATAAAGAAGGAGGAAGAAGATGGAGGATTCGCTTGACAACCGGGGAGGAAGAAAAACGTTTTCTTTCACTTTTCCTTTCTTTCTTTTTCCTTCCTTTCCTTTTCTTTCTTTTCCTTTTCCTTTTTTTTTCCCTCCAAATATATATATATATATATTATAACTTAACAAATATCTAAAAATATCTAGATATTTATCACGCTGATGTGTACGTTTTCATAGAGAGTTTCATCTACTTAGTTTCTAAATAGTTTTCCCCTATTTTAATCTCTTTAATCCTTTTTTGTTTTGTTTTGTCTTCCTTCCACAATTTCCTTTCCTACATTCTAATTTTTTTTAATCATCTTCTACTTCTCCTCTTCCTTCGATAATTTCTTTTTCTAGATTCTAATTTTTTTAACCATCTTCTGCTTTTACTCGCAATCACCCTCACCCCACTCTCCTGACCTGATAGACTCCCACATAAATATCATCCAATATTGTGTCATTTCATTCAAATATTGTCTCATCAACAAAAATTTCATGTGGTACATCTAAAAGGCCTTTCATCTTCAATTCTCCTTATTATTCAACTTCCATTTTGTTTTAACACATATTTTACTATTATTATTGTTATTATTGTTATTATTATTATTATTATTATTATTATTATTATTATTATTATTATTATTATTATTATTATTATTATTATTATTATTATTATTATTATTATTATATTTAGCATCCAATATTATGTATAACTATTAATGTGTCATGAATCGCAAATTAAAGTACAATCAATATATAAGTTTTTTTTACCTATACTATTCTTCTTCTCCAAATAATTTCTACAATTAGTGCTTTATTTAAGAAAAACTGAAACTCTAATATTTATTTTTCCGTTATATTTAGCTTATTAACTCTTATTGTTGCATTGCACTATTGTGGCTCCTACAATTCTTAATTGTTTAAATAGAATATATTTTTTTTTCTTGTAACTATTTTAACAAGAAAACTACAAACAACAATTCAAGACTTTTCATTAACGTCACTAGTATATATTTTGGAGAGAGAAATAAAAACATTAAAAAAAATTGTTATGTCGACGAGATGAGAAATGTCGTCGGAAACTCACTAACACAATTGCAATTTCGGCACTATAAGTCTTAAGGACTCAAATTTCTTGGATAGTGAAAGAAAAAAATAATTTAATTAGAAAGATGGAACACAAATAAAAAAAAATTAATTACAAAAATGTAAATGAATTGAAATCTTTTAATAATTATTCTAGGTTATTTCCTTTAATATGAAAAATAAATGTTTTATTTATTATTATAATATTAAACAAAAAGTGATGTCTTGCTTTCGAGAACACCTCAAGAGTCTCAAGTCCAAAACTACAAGGAAACATTGTTGCACATACAAAAAAAAAAAATCAATTATTAACTGATGTGTACAGCTTCATAGAGAATTTCATGTACTTAGTTTCTAAATAGTTTTCCCCAATTTTTATCTCTTTAATCCTTTTTTTTTTGTTTTGACTTCCTTTCACGCTGATGAGTATGTTTTCATAGAAAGTTTAATCTACTTAGTTTTTAAATAGTTTTCCCCTATTTTAATCTCTTTAATCCTTTTTTTTTGTCTTCCTTCCACAATTTCATTTTCTGCATTCTAATTTTTTTAATCATCTTCTACTTCTCCTCTTCCTTCGACAATTTCTTTTTCTAGATTCTAATTTTTTTTAATCATCTTCTGCTTCTACTCGCAATCATCCTCACCCCTCTCCCCGCACCTGATAGACTCCCACAAAAATATCATCTAATATTGTGTCATTTCATTCAAATATTGTCTCGTCAACAAAAATTTCATGTGGCACATCTAAAAGGTCTTTCCTCTTCAATCCTCCTTATTATTCAACTTTCATTTTGTTTTAACACACATTTTACTACTACTATTATTATTATTATTATTATTATTATTATTATTATTATTATTATTATTATTATTATTATATTTAGCATATAATATTATGTATAACTATTAATGTGTCATGAATTACCAACTTGCAATAATTATTCTAGGTTATTATCTTTAATATGAAAAATAAATGTTTTATTTTATTATTACAATATTAAAAAAAAGTGATGTCATGCTTTGTAGAACACCTCAAGAGTCTAAAGTCCAAAACTACAAGGAAACTTTGTTGCAGATACAAAAAAAAAAAAATCAATTATTAAAAAGTTCTACTGGATTTGAAATCTTGTTTCATAAGATAACATCTGATGTGGACCAACCCTTAATGAAGGCTAATGAGCTTCAAGAATTAGAAACGGAAAGACCATTGACTAGAGGGAAGGCTAGGAAGCTAAATGAACAATTAGAGAAACAAGTTGTTAATTTTCTTAGTCTTAAGACCTATGAAAAGATTGATCCATATTATATTAATCTTTTAGTCCTAGAAATATCTTAAGACTTAATGTTAATTTTGGGATGTAATAATCATACCTTATAATTAGGAATTATGTTGACTTGTGTGTGTCCCTAAATATTTGGTAGCTTAGGCACAATGTCATTAGTTGTGTGTAGCCTATGTACCAACATGTAATAATTATTCTAGGTTATTTTCTTTATTATGGAAAATAAATGTTTTATTTTATGATTATAATATTAAACAAAAAGTGATGTCCTGCTTCCTAGAATACTTCAAAATTCTCAAGTCTAAAACTACAAGGAAACATTGTTGCAGATACAAAAAAAAAAAAAAAAATCAATTATGAAAAAGTTCTATTGGATTTGAAATCGTGTTTCGTAAGATAACATATGATGTGGAACGACCCTACATGAAGGCTAATGAAATTCAAGAACTAGGAGCGCAATGACCATTGACTAGAGGGAAGGCTAGGAAGCTAAAAGAACAATTAGAGAAATAAGTTGTTATTTTTTTTAGTCTTAAGACCTATGAAAAGATTGATCCATATTATATTAATCTTTTTGTCATAGAATCACTATCATCAACCAAACTTCATCATTATCATCGCATAAACTTATCACAAATTTATATCATAAATCACACATCATCATCAAATAAGCATACATTATACACTGGATTCATGTAAACTCATTTAATCAAACATATGCACCAAATTCATTTGAAACCAAATATCACAATGATATCAAATATCACAATAATATCAAATATCACAATAATGTTAAATATCACAATAATATCAAATATCACAATAATGTTAAATATCACAATAATATCAAATATCACACGTTTTACGAAATTAAATCAATCAACACTTTATAAATGTTTATATTCCACATTTTAATCTCACAATTTTCTTATTTGCACATTAATTAATTTATCACTCAAAGGGCTACTGCCATACGTAGCGAGCCCCAGATGAATCATTGAGAAATACAGTTTTCCCGTTCATCTCACAATATATTATACTCATGAATTCAAATGCTCTATCACCCCTTACCTTATTTCGACGCTTTCACACACGAATACGATTCCACGAGCAAACATCCTTTGGTCATTGACTTTTTATCCTTCAACCGTTCTAACCCGACATTTTATGGGTAAACATTAAAAATAAATTATGAGCACATACTCTAAAAACTAAATTCAAAATTCGGTCAAGTAAAATTATCATAAATCAAAAAATCAATTAGCTGATAATATAGCCACTTTCCACATGGTCGTTTTGGCGTTGGTTTCCCTCAATTCGGGCTTACGGTGAAGGAGAACGGTGAAAATAACGAATTCTACAAACGGAGAAGTCGGATATTTTAGAGAGAAATTGGGGTTGTTAAAAATCTGAAAAATTATGTTTAATTGACGGGTTAAATTAATGAAATAACATACTCAAATTTGGCGAAGATGAAGAAAGTTTTCTGGAGTAGTTATCGATCACTGGTGTCAAACGATAGGTTATTATTGTGTTTTCTCTTTGGTTTTACGGCTGCCCTTCCAACTCCCTTCTCTTTTTTGTTTGTTTTTTTTAATTAACAATCAGGGTTCACACATGAATCAAACCCATTGGTCCCTTTATTTATGTTTTTGTTTAACTATTATTATTTTTATTTTGCTAAAACAAAATTAATAATTATTTAATCTCCTTTTTAATATTCTTCCAAACACAGTTTTTCAAACATTACTAATATTTTATAAATTAGAGTAATTAAAATAATCAATATAAAAAAAACATATTACTAATAATTGAAACTCTCACATTCAAAATAATCTCTACAATTATACTTATTTATCAAAATACTCACATTATAATAATACCAGCATATTAGAAAATAGTTAAAATTATAAAATAAATATAACATCAATATTTTATATTAATTACTAAATCATAATAAATATATATAAAATCACAATGTCATGACAAGTATATAAAAGTAAACAAAATCAAACACAATATCAATTCTATCTCAAGATAATTATTTATAAAAAAATAACTAAAAATAGAAAATAGTTATAAATAATTGAAATATAACTACATGCATACTTAACATTAGTCAAACGCACATAAAAGTATTGCATAAAATCTTTTTCTTTAAAACATATATTACACTACAATACAATTAATTTTTTTTTAAAAAAAATATATTAAATAATAAAATATAATATTTATTATTTATATCATTCATGTAATCTAGTATATTTAAAACTAGCACATCATAGAAATCACCTATATAACGAAAATTAGTCAGAAAATTTATCATCATATATTATAAAATAATTTAACATTAAAATTAGTTATTTAAAATCGTAGTTAACTAATAAAATAATTTATTATAAAATTTAGGGTGTAACACTAATGAGCTTCAAGAACTAGGAGCGGAATGACCATTGACTAGAGGGAAGGCTAGGAAGCTAAAAGAACAATTAGAGAAACAAGTTGTTAATTTTATTAGTCTTAAGAGCTGTGAAAAGATTGATCCACGTTATATTAATCTTTTAGTCATAGAAATATCTTAAGACTTAATGTTAATTTTGGGATGTAATAATCATTCCTTATAATTAGGAATTATGTTGACTTGTGAGTGTGCCTAAATATTTAGTAGCTTAGGCACAATGTCATTAGTTGTGTGTAGCCTATGTACGATGTTATTTTGTGTTAGGCTATATATGCCTTTTTATTGTAATACATAAGAGAGACTTTTTGAAAGAAAAAAACACTTAATGTGAGAAATGCTCTCTAGGGTTCTTCTTTGAACCAAATTTGGATCTTATCAAGAGCCTCCTACTCTTTTGGCGATTCTACATTGATCTTATCATTCCTTGTTGTGGAGTGTGGTGATTTCTACCATTTCATTCCTTCTCCATATTTTCTTCTTTGTGTTCTCCATTTTATTTGGTACTTTGTTTGAAAAGATCATTTGGTTAGATCCTTAAAATCATATGGAAACACTCAAATCCATATCAACATCCATTGAAATAATAATGCAAACTTACTTTATCTAAATTGGTGGGGTGCGCCAAGCCAATGTTGTAGTGCAACACAAAGGTGACACTTGAGAGACCCAACAATAAGCTATTGTAGTAGACTCTACCCCTCAAGAAATAAATTTATTATCGTGTGGACCATTGGTCCACATATCAAATATTAAACTGATAATAACAGATACTACACTTGATCTTAGCCAAAAGGCCGAGAAAGGTATGTTTTGTTAAGAGAATGAACTATTATTTTATAGCCAAGACCTAGATACTTGATATGTCTTTTAGCCAATGTGGGACATAATCATCAGTTGTATAACATTTCTTTCTTTCTTGCAACAACCGTCCAAGTCTCTAACTTATAAATATTTAAAACAGACTCTACTGCCACCTCATACTACTTCTCCATGTATGCAAATTTTTCCCACATCAGCCAAAATGCTGATGTGTACGTCTTCATAGAGAGTTTCATGTACACAGTTTCTAAATAGCTTCCTCCTACTTTAATCTCTTTAATCCTATTTTCTTGTTTTGTCTTCCTTCCACGCTGATGTGTACGTTTTCATAAAGAGTTTCATCTACTTAGTTTCTAAATAGTTTCCCCCTATTTTAATATCTTTAATCCTTTACTTTTTGTTTTGTATTCCTGACAAAATTTCATTTTATGCATTCTAATTTTTTTAATCATCTTTTACTTCTCCTCTTCTTCGACAATTTCTTTTTCGAGATTCTAATTTTTTTAATCATCTTCTGCTTCTGCTCGCAATCATCCTCACCCCACTCCTCGGACCTGATAAACTCCCACATAAATATCATCTAGTATTGTGCGATTTCATTCAAATATTGTCTCAACAAAAATTTCATGTGACACATCTAAAAGGTCTTTCCTATTAAATTCTCCTTATTATTCAACTTCCATTTTGTTTTTGCACACATTTGACTATTATTATTATTATTATTATTATTATTATTATTATTATTATTATTATTATTATTATTATTATTATTATTATTATCATTATTATTATTATTATTATATTTTGCATCTAATATTATGTATAACTAACTATTAATGTGTCATAAATTACAAATTAAAGTACAATCAATATATAAGTTTTTTCTACCTATACTATTCTTCTTCTTCAAACAATCTCTACAATTAGTGCTTTATTAAAAATAAAACTGAAACTCTAATATTTATTTTGCCGTTATATTTTGCTTATTAACTCTTATTATTGCATTGCACTATTGTGGCTCCTCCAATTCTCAATTGTTTAAATAGAATATATTTTTTTTCTTGTAAATATTTTAACAAGAAAACTACAAACAACAAATTAAAACTTTTCATTAACATCACTAGTATATATCTTGGAGAGAGAAATAAAAACAATAAAAAAATTGGTATGTCGACGAGATGGAAAAAGTCGCCGGAAACTCACAAATAAATTCGAAATTTCGGCACTATAAGACTTAAGGAAATTCATTTGGAGCTCGCTACGTACAGCCGTAGCCCTTTTGAGGGATAATTTTGTTAATGTGTAATGATGAAAATTGTGAGAATAAAATGTAAAATAGAATATTTATAAAGTGATGATTGATTTAATATCTTTAAACGTGTGATATTTGATATTATTGTGATATTGGGTGTCGAGGTTCTGGTGAAAACTTTAGTTGACTTTTGTTGTGTCATTTTTTACTATTTCAGGTCCTAAAATTATTATTAATTATGATATATTGGTTTACATGCTTTGTGTAATTTATTTTCATGTTTCGTTTATTCTATGCTGGTGTGTAAACTCGTTTGCTAAGAGTTCAACCGCATCTTGATGATGTTGGAGAGGTTGAACATCAGTAAAAATGATAAAATCAGGTGCTCCTCTTGTATAGTTCATCTGAATTCTTCTAAAGTATGAATGAGACAAGTACGCATGACTACAACAATGATCAATCTAGGTTATAGGATAATCCTTATCTTCCATGTCCTAGAGTGGATGACACAAGACTTCATGTCTTCCAAGATGACGTTGGGTTGTCCTGATTCTTTGAGTGATGTTTCGCATTAGACACTTGAGTTCTTTGCTAACATGGTCCATAGACCCACCTTGGGGTACCACACACCCAATTAGAATTTTGGAAAAGAACTATATAATTAAGGTTTTAAGTGTACGAATTTAGAGTCACTTTAGGATCTTCGAACAATTCTTTATTGATTTTGGATAAGCCAATCTTTGACTCATACCCATTTTCAAGCACCATACCTTCATTTGAACATCTTGTAATGGCAGCGAGGGATTTTTGAGTGATCTTGATTGGAAGCCCTAACTCAATATTTTTGAGTGATTTTTGAGTGATCTTGTTCTAAGTTGGAATACTTGGACCAACCCACTCTAGCAAAATCCTCAATAAAGTCAAACTCATTTTCAATAAGGTTTTCAAAGTTGAGCTTAAGTTCATAAATAATTTCCATTTTAAGGTTACATTGCATGGAGGGAACATATGAGACGTTGTTGAGTGAAAGGTTTAAGCATGAACTTGAAGCCATTGAATCAGGAGAGATTTAGAGATAATTTGGGAAGTTTAATAGTTAAAAAAAATTGTGGGAGTATATGGAAGAGTTGTAAGTGATAAATGGCTTTTAAGAACAAACAAATGAATGAGTATCTAACCTCATTAATAGCGCTCACGCGTGAGTAACACCTGTCAGAGTATCAAAATTTACGAGGAAAATTGTTTATATTCAAGATTAATTGAATTTAGATTGACCAAAGGCCCAAAAAAAAAACTCAATGTTATTAGATATAGAGCATATATATACTTAATCATTCCCTCTGTTTTACCAGAGGCAAAAGCATAGAGGATTCAACGACATTCTTTTATAAACAAAATATTTAGATCTTTCTTTATAAAATTGAATTTGTCCTCAACAAGATGTTTTGTGAAAATGTCTTCCCATTGATGATCAGTGTCAGCAAATTTAATGTCTAAAATATCCTTTTGGACATAATACCTTATGAAATGATATTTGATCTAATATGTTTCTCTCTTGAATGTAAAATCGGGTTTCTGGTTAAACATGTTGCTGAATATTATCACTTCAGATAGGAATGTTACTAATTGGCTATTAAGATATATTATGCTTCTGTTGTAGACATAGCAATAGTCTGATGTGTTTTGCTTGAATAGGAAATTAGATTCTCACCAAGGATTGTATAATTCCCACTGGTTCTCTTCCTTTCTAACTTATCTCAATCATGGTCAGCATCATAGAAACCTACTAACTTGTGCTCAAATGATGACTTATAACATAAACCAACGCTATTAGTGCTTTTCAAGTATCTAAAGACCTTCTTATAAGCTATAAAGTGGGAATATTTAGTGTCAGACTAAAATCTGATACACACACACAAACATTAAACATAATATCAGGTCTAGAGGTACTTAAATAAAGAAGGGAACTTATCATTCCTCTGTATACCTTTTGATTTATCGTTTATCTGACTCATCCTTATCAAGAGAACAAGTTGGATGCATAGGTGTAGAAATAGAATTATAGTAATCCAATTTAAACTTCTCGAGTAGTTCTCTTGTTTATTTGGTCTAATGAATGGGTACACCATTTGGATTTTAATGAATTTGGATTCAAAGAAAGAATTTTTATTCTCCTATCATGCTCATCTCAAATTCATTCTACATTAACTTGTCATCAGGATAAAAGTTTTAGTATGATCAATACCTTTCTACTGACTATATCTTTGGGCTACGAGTCTACATTTGTTTCTAACCACGTCATCTTTCTCATTCAATTTGTTTCTGAAAATCTACTTGGTTCCGATTGGCTTCTTTTCTTTAGGCTTGGGACGAGATCCCATACACCATTCCTTTGAATTGATTCAACTCTTCTTGCATAGCAATTATCCATCCATCATTTGATAAGGCTTCGCCTAGAATTTCAGGTTCAACCTCATATAGTAGTCAAAGGGTAGATATTTCAGAAGATCACTTACTTCCTATGATCATAGAGTGTAGATGCAAAGAAACATATTTCCACCCATCTTTGAATTCTTGATTCTTTTGATTTAAGTTTCAAGACATATCTTTTGATTTATTGTAGATCGACTTTGTTGATTACTCTAATATATCTGGTTCCTCTGATATTTGTAGATCTGCAAAGTATACATCTAGCTTTGACTTTTTATGGTCAAGTATTTTGTAATCAAACATAACATAGATTGATTACTGAACAATCAGTGTTTCTTTGTTTTATACCCTATAGGCTTTAGACCTTTCAGAGTATCCCAAGAAGATGCACTTTTAAGATCGTGAATTAAATTTGCCAAACTTCTCTTTGGTGTTGGGTTTTATTCCTTTCCACATTTCATAAGGTGTCTTATTAAGAATAAGTCAAATATAGATTCTATTTCTTAATATAACATATAATGTTCAATGCTTCTGCCCAAAAGTGTTTGACAACATTCATTTCGTACATCATGGTATGTGCCATTTCGTGAAGAGATGTGCTTTTTATTTCTACAACATTGTTCTGTTGAGGTGTTCTATGAGAGGAAAGGTTGTGTAAATTTTTTTTCTTTTCACATAAGTTTTCAAAATTTTATATTCAAATTCATTCTCATGATCAATACGAATCGTTGTTATACAAAAGACATTTTCATTTTGTACTTGTTTGCAGAAGGTAGTGAAAACTTTATATCACTCATCCTTATGTTTTAGAAACTTTACTCATGTCAATCTGAAATAGTCAACAACAATTACGATATAAAAGTTCAAGTGTTCTAGAAGTGGAAACAACAGTTTTAGAAGAAAAAGAAGATTTTGTTTGTTTCCCTTTCTAACGTACCTAACAAAGAACATTTCATTCGTACTTTATATTTGGCAAGCCTCTGACTAAATCAAGTCTTTTTAGATTCGAGATTAACCTCAAATTGACATGTCCTAATCTTTTGTGCCAAGCCATTTGTTCTTCACTTATAGACATAAGACACTTTACTTCTTGTTTATCCAAATCAGATAAGTTTATTCCGTAAATGTTGTTTTTCTTTTGCCAGTAAATAGTATGGATCCATTTGTTTGACTTATTGCCTTGGTTAATGATGATACTATCAAAACATATCTTTCAGAGTTATATTTGGAAGAATTTTTTTTGACCAAGTTGGAATGAAGATACAATTCAAAATTCACAAGAAACTAAACTGAAGCGTTAACTTTAACTATAAATAGATACTCAAGGCTAAAGAAGAATTCAACGAACGAATAAACTCATATATCCTAAACACCAAAGTTATTCAGAAAAACCTCAAGAGCTCAAACCTTTCTAAGTATTTAAATTTTTAGGTTTTAGGTTCTTGCAAAGCACTCATTTGAAGTAAAATATTATAAGTGTTGTAATGTGGGAAAATCATTGTATCAAATCTAATTTGTGGAAGAAAAATCAAACCATATTTCAACTCTTTGTAACATAGCCTGATAGTGGCTTTAGTTTTCTTTAAGCAATATGTGGATCTCAAGTTGTGTTGAGAAGACTTCACTTTTTAGGTCAAGTGGGTAGTTTACCTCTAACAATCTGTAAGTTCTAGGTTGTGTAAAGAAGACTTGACTTGTAGGGTCAATGTGTTGTTTTCCTTACAAAGTATGTAGGTTTAGGATGTTTTGAGAAGACTAACTTGTAGGATCAGGTCCTGTGTAATTCAATGTTTTGAATTATTGGTTAAATCCTTCTATATGAGGGGATTGGACATAGCTACCAAGTTGATAGTGAACTAGGATAAAATCCTATGTGTTGGTTTTACATATGCACTATTTGTTTTACTACTGCCTCTAATTAGTTAAATTGTTTAAGTCACATCAGAATTAAGAAAAAAAAAATTAATTTAGACAAACACAATTCAACCCCTTTCTTGTGTTTGTGCACTTTCAGTTTTAACTTTGTTTCTAAGGATACTTGCAAGATAGATTATTTTATTATTCAATGCCTAAATTTGGTTGGGTCCTAGTTTGTTAGTTCTGAAACGTGTCTTGTCTTTCCATTTTTTTGTGCATAGAACAAGTTATTGCATTCTGAACTTTCTTTAGGCAATGTACACAAGTAGTATCAAATATGTTAACCTTAGGAGTTTTCCCTGGTTCTTCAAAACCAATGCCACATTTATTGTTTCTACTAACACAAGTAGTATTATATATTGTTTCTGTCTATGCCATTTGCAATAAATTCTTAAAAGGCTATTTCATACTTATCAGAATTACATATTCTATCATATGATGTTTTTGGAACATTTTCTTTTAGAGTTATATTTTCCCTTTTTTGGTTTTCAACTTCATTTTCAAGGGAACTACATTTATTTGTTAACATGTCATGAATTTTTCTAAGAGACTTATGTTTTGAACAAATCATATGATTTTTGTTAAGAAACTCATTTAACATATCTATAAGTTCATTACGAGATAGGCCAGATAGTACCTCAATTTCTTCATCAACAAATTCATTGTTAAGTTAGGGTGAGATTGACAGTCAACCATCATAGCCATGTTTTCATGCTCTTCATTTTCATTAGATGATTCATCAGAGTCATCTCAAGTAGCCATTAGAGGTTGCTTTAACTTCTTTCTTGGCTCATCTTCAACCAGTTCAATCTCATGAGTTTTGAGTGAGCTCATCAGCTCTTCTAAAGGTAGTTTTTTAGATCCTTAACCTCTTGAATAGTTGTTACCTTTGGTCTCCTCTTTCTAGGAAGACTTCTGAAGATCTTCTTGACATGGTCGGATGTAGTGTAGCTCTTTTGGAGAACCTTCAGTCTAGAAACCAGAGTTTGAAATCTACATAACATTGTCCCAATGTCTTCATCTTTTTCCATTTGGAAGAGTTCATACTTCCTAACAAGTAGATATGCTTTGGCTTTTTGTACTTGTTTATTTCCTTCGTAATTGAGAGCTAGAACATGAATGATACTCTTTGTTGTTTCTTTGTTATTAAAATTTTCAAACTCTTTGAAGGTGATAGCATTAATTCATGAAGGTTATGGCTTTATGATGCATTTTTTGTATTTTTTCTTTTGATCAACATTGTGATCCTTTCCGGATATTTCAACGCTAGCAATGTCTTTTATAGCCTCATAGCCATCTTCGACTATATACCAGAGTTCAAGACCATGAGAAATGTAGAAACTTATGAGTCGGTTAACGTTTCCACTTGTAACTTTGTCACAAGAGTTAGTCATAATAACAAAGATCTTTACTCAAACATGGTTAAGTTCTTAGCTTTGAGACCGAGCCCTAATACCAATTGTACAACGAGAAGCACAATAAATGTGGGGTTTGAATTGTGGTTGATTTTAAAAATTGTTTATAAAAAGACTAAACTAAAGTAATGAAAGTAAAGCGAATAAACAGAAAAAATAATAACACAACCAATTTATCTTGGTTCACCACCAACGCAACAGGTACGTGCAGTCCCTTTAACCTAAGGGATTTAATCCACTGATTTGCCACCAAATTACATTTCCACTAAACACCTACTAGTAAAATTGATTGTGTTCAAGTCTTCTCAATCTTCTAGCTTAGTGCAGTCAAGATGTTGAGGGAAGCAGCGACTACTGGGCTAGGTTACAAGAGTAGTAGGTTTAGGTTTTCTTAGAATAATCTCTCACAAGAGGGTATTTACAAAGTTGTACTCTAAGCAATATATCTCAACACTATTTAAAACAAAAGTTAAGAATAAGAGTGCATAGACGATTGTATTATGCTTATTGCAGTATATTGTTTCTTGTGCTTTGCAAGTAAGGATTGCAGATTCTTTTATAGAGATCTTTTGGGTTTCTGGCTATTGTCCTTATTGGAAGAAATCGACATAAATCATGCAATTTTGTATCAAATCTTCAGAGGTTGATTTTCCATTAAAAACTTGTCAAAACAAGTCTTTGTAATTAATTATGTGTATCTTGGTACGTACACAAAAGGAGCAAAAGATATGATGAGCATGTCTCATAGACATTTAGACACAAAAATGATTTAGGGTGTTTATCTAAGAATGGAAAGAATTGTGTCTTCTTCGGAGCATAAACTATCATCAGAGTATTGTCTTCTATTAGAGTATTGACTTTCATCAAAGCATACTTTGTTTGATAGAGTCAGATAATCATATGCTTGATGTGATTATTAGAGGCAGACAATCACATGCTTTTAAAGATTATCAGATGGAGACAATCAAATGCTTGTTCTAGTCATCAAATGCAGCATACCAAAGCATTATTTGTATTTTCCAGAAACACCATAGGCGCATAATAGAGCCTGTTCACCAGACTTAACATTAGGACATAAAAGCATTGTAGGATTATACGAAATTCACTTGATGTTGGAACTGCACACATAATCACAACATTACTGCTATAAATTGTTCACACAAAATGATTTTGTTTTCATCAAAATAAGTAAGGGTCATAGTTCTTAAAACCAACTTGGTTCTAACAAAAGTAAGAGAAGTTTTAAAGACACTAAAATTGTTTAAAGTTCTACCTCAACCCATATTACAAAATTATTGAAGTGATAAAAAAAGACTTATTGCTCATTGAATGTTATATTAGGATATTTATATAGAGTGGAAAAACCAGAAGCAATAACTAACTAATCTCCACATAACCTTAGAAGTTAGCTAACATCTTGATCAATGCATTTGGTCACATGTTTATGGCTTTGTACTGTAATATTTTGAAAGCTCTTTTCAACATAAAATTGGCTTTTTGGTGTGTTTCGAAACTTTGTCATAAGTTTTAATGATATTATTTTCATATTGATCCTTCTCGCTCTACAACCATAACTTGAGCTCTAGATCTCAAATTGATGCATGCAAGTAGGCAATGGAAAGCTAAAAGTTAGAGTTACAACTTTTATGTCGTTGCAAAATCACAACTCGGATATTTACTTGATAAAAACTGTTGATTACATGACCTGAGCTTTTGTAATAATATTTAGTATCAGGCCACTTGTGTTTTGGCCCTAGAGCTTTTAGAATCCAAAACGATTAAGGTTGTTTTTAGAACAAAGCTGTTTTTTTTTTTTTTTTTTTTTTTTTTTTTTTTTTTTTTTTTTTTTTTTTTTTTTTTTTTTTTTATTGAGGAGAGATACATTGAGATAGGGAGATACTCAAATACCAAGATATTCAAAGAGTTTTTTTTTTTGATAAATTACCTTATATTTTCAGATTCTTGGATGGAAGAATAATTTTTAGAATTAATCCATTGTTTCATAATTTAATCAAGGGTTTGTTTTATAATGTTAATTTTGTGTTGATGATTATATTCCTTTTTATTTGATTGGATTTTTATTCTTATTGCTTAATTCGAATATCAATATGATTGATAAATTTGGTTTGACATAATTCAATTTCTAAATTAAGTAATTTTAGTTTTTCGCATTTGAATGTTAACTATAATCCATCAATTATTGTGATGATTAATCCAGTCAAAGAAACATAATTCACATAGGGTTGATTACGTTTGTTTGATCAATTCTATAGTCAAACAAAAATAGAGTCACAATTTAGAAATTGAATTCGTTGATACAACCCGTGATAGGTTTGAAATTCTCAAACTAGTGGATTAACCATTCCAACATAGGTGATCGTAATTTGTTTTCTCAATTGGTCTGAACCTAAATTCAAACCCCCTCGTTGTTTTTTATTGATTCTAAATTAGGTTAATATTATTATGAGTCCTTGCGAAACGACTCGAGTTACTTCTTTATTACTCATATTTGACTAGTGAGCGACAACATATCACATCTCAAACTAACTAAACTAACTAGAGCTAAAAGAAATTACAAAACCTAAACCAAAGGTTATCTATCCAATAACCCCTACAAATTGGAGAGTGTATGTCAAAAACTTTTAGTTTGGAAAAACAAAGTAGAAAAAGGTTGATGATCAAGTGGCTTAGTAAAAAAGTATGCGAGAGGGTTTGATGATGTAACTGGCAGAGACTTGAATAGTTTGGATTGTAGTTTTTTATGAACAATGTGACAATCGATTTCAATATGTTTCTTCCGTTCATGAAATGATGAGTTTGTAGCAATGTAAATAAAAATGTAGGAGTAATCAGAGGAACTTGAAGATCAGTGAGAAGGTAAGTGAGCCACTACAGCTCACAAACAATTGCAACAAGGACTCGATATTCTGTTTCAAATGAGGAGCGAGACACGGTAGCCTATTTCTTAGAGTGCTTAGAGATGTGAATATCACCAAGAAATATACAATAACTGGTAACAGATCTGCGTGTAGTGGGGCAAGAAGCCCAGTCAGAGTCACTGAAGACCTTGAGTTGAAGAGTATATTGAGGAGGGAAAACCATCCTTGGATAGGATTCTTCTTGAGGTAACGTAGGACACGAATGGCAACAATATAATAAGATTGAAGAGGAGAAGACATGTGTTGACTGATTTGTTGAACAACATATGTGATATTAGTTCTAGCAATGGTGAGATAAATTAAACGAATAATTAAATGAAGATAAGTAGTGGCATCAAAGAATAGTTCAACAACAGATGTTGGAGGAGATCTGATCATAGGTTTTGAACAAGGTTTCAAAGCCTGGAGCAAGTCAAGGGTGTATTTGCGTTGAGAAAAAGTGAAAACAAGTTTTGGACTTAGAAATTTCAAGTCCAAGAAAAAATTTGAGTAGGGCCCAAATCCTTGATTTTTAAAGTGGTGTCATGATGGTAAAGGATGAATTTGAGGGTTTTGTTAAAAGGGAGGGGTCATGTTGAGAATGTGAGTAACCATGTATGATGTGGAATGAAGATAGCTTGGAAAATGATTGAAGGCTAGCTTGCTTAAGACCATAAATAGACTTGGTAAGAACGACAAAACTTAATTAGAGAAGAAAAGTGGAGATTGGGAGGAGGATTCCTGTAGACCTCTTCATCTAAGTCACCATGGAGAAATGCATTGTTGATGTCCAATTGTTGAAGGTGCCAATTCTGAGATGAAGTAACGGCCAAAACCAACCGAACAGTTGTTAACATCGCTACGAGGTTGAAAGTATCCAGAAAATCGACGCCCTTTATTTGAGAGTAACCTTTTACCACCAAACAAACTTTGTGATGCTCAATAGAACCATTGGCTTTGTATTTATTCTTGAACACCCATTTAAAACCAATGAGAACTTTTCTAGCAGGAAGAGAGGTGATGCTCCATGTGATATTGGAATGAAGAGCCTCTAGTTCAGCTGATATGGCCCTAATCCAACATGAAATGTTTTGAGGCCTCAGAATAGGACTATAATCGGAAGACATGGCCAAATCAAAATTTTTGTGGATAGGGGACATGTTTTGATATAAAATAACAAAGGATAAGGAAAACAAAATACCTGAATTTGAAGGATTAGATTGTCGGTAGATTTTTCGAGCAGCCAAATGAGCATAATCAATATAATCAGAGCATGGAAAAACAGATGGAGGATGAGTGGATGAAATATCTTATGAATCTATATAATAGTTAGAAGAAACGGGAATAGTAGATGTGCCATGTGAAGGCACCAAAAAATTGTTATACAAAGTACTAGAAGCGGGAAAGGAAGTAGGCAAACGATTAGTAACAGATGAATCAAAACATGACTATATGAAAATTGATTTTCACAAAAGTGAACATTCCTTGAAAGAAAAATTTGTCTAGTATGAGTATCTAGAACAATGCAACCTTTAGTACCAGTCTTGAAACAAAGAAACAGACATTTAGTGACTCGAGGATAAAGTTTACCACATTTATTTGTCAAAGTGGACGAATGAGTATGGGAGGCACACCACGGAGAACCTTTCAAAAGAGCAGTAGGCAACCTGTTGATAAGAAATATAGCATGGCTAACTGCAATAGGACCAAAGATAATGAGGTACGTGAGAATGAAAAAGAAAGAGAACAACAATATTTAAGATATATCGATGTTTGTGTTCAACGACATAATTTTGTTGTGGGGTTTACACACACGAGGTTTGATGCATGCAAGATGTCATGTTAAGCCTAAAATTGAGACATTAAAAACGTCATTATGAGAACGAATAGTTTTAAGCTTGCAATCAAACTGTGTGGAAATTAAAGCAACAAAATTCTACAATAACAATCTAGTTTTACATTTATGTTTCATTAAAAATAACCACGTATGTCAATTGAAATTATCAATAGTGAGAAAATAGTGATGATCATGAATCCAGTAGCGGATCTTGATCAAAAAATTTGAGGGTGCCAATTTTATAATTTTAATTAATAAATTTAATATAATATTATATTGTATATTCGTATTTTAAATTGTAAATTTGCAATTTAAGCACACAAAAAATTGCAAACACAACAATCGAAAGGGGAAATGAGATTGAGAAATTGTTAAGTTTGAGAGTGATGAAGCTATATGTAACACCCCGATTTTCAAAGCGAAGGTGTATTTTTTTTTTTCAAAAGAGATTAAAATAAAACAGAGAAAAACAAATAAGGAAATACCTTTGGATAAATAATTGAGTCATTATAATTTACAAGCAGCGGAAAAGTTTCTCGAAATACGAATCCAAAGTATTTACACTTCAAAAGGTGGTACATAGACCCCATCATAAATAACATGTCTAGCTGACAATATTAGTAAATATACAGTTTTCCAGTTCAAGGTAACGTAATCCAAAAAAACATAAGTTCCCTCTATGTCATCCTAATCTGATCATTCTTTAAAAAAAAACTTAACTATACACCCTGAGTGATCTCCACGCGCCCCGTGAGATCCTCCTAACATAGCTCCAGTCAAGCATTCCCATCCGTAGGGTACGAACCGACAGGATCGTCCTGGCTCTCATCTGAGGGTAAAGCCCAGATTTCCACAATAGTGGTAAAGGGTCACCAACCGAAATTAACAGATAACACATAACATTTAAGTTTTAAATGCACAAAATAACCTTTCAACTAAGCATGCACCTTAAAAGGATTTCTCATATGCTAAAAGTTCATATAATGCTTACCAATTAACAATGAAATCAAAATAAAGTTCTCAATCCATTAAGTAATACATCACCGACCAAAACATTGATAAATCAATTGAGCAATCTGTTATCTAACTCAAAATAAGGATTTCTACTGAGCCAATATATTGCCAAATCGATTTGGTCAGTTTTGCTGAGTTTCTGTGTTGCCAAATCGATTTTTTCAGTTTTGCTGAGTTCCTGTGTTACCAAATCGATTGCCAAATCGATTTTGTCAGTTTTGTTGAGTTCCTGTGTTAAGGCCAATCGATTTCCAAATCGATTTCTTAAAAGATTTTGAAAGACATATTTATACAATCGATTGGCAAATCGATTAGGTTAAAATAGTGAAGTTCCTGCAACTCATCCAATCGATTGGAAAATCGATTTCCCTACTTATTCTTCCAAAAATACTTAAACTAATTCAATCACACTCACACATAATTCCAAAACTTAACACTTAGCAATTCCCACACAATCACCACGACGAATTGGTTTTCGAAATAGTTTTACAATCCATCGCACTCACACGATAATCAATACATAACACTTAGCAATTCCAACACAATTACCACGACAATTCCTATTCAAACCACTCAATCATAAACTTGATTCAAACACGACTCGTGTGCCAAGCACCCTAATGCAATGCGTATATGCCAAAATGCATTGAATCGGAATTCCAAACCAAAACCCTCCTCGAAGGGCTGTAAATCATAATTGTACCGCCTATCGCAGGCCAAAGTACCAATTATTGAGGTGCCATCTATCACGGGTCAGCACGATTTACTAAAAAGCGTAAATCATAAATGTACTGCCTATCACGGGTCAGTACTGTTTACCGAGGTGCCACCTATCACGGGTCAGCACGATTTACCAAAATGAAATGCATGAGCATACACTGACTCCATCCACAACAATCGTTAAGCAAATGCAGATATTAAAAGATTCCCCATTTTTAATACTCGTTTAACTCTAATGGTTTTCACGCCAACATTAAGTAAACGTAGACATTAAGAGATTCCACATTCTCAATACTCGTTTAACTTAAACGATTTTCTCAAACACACATTAAGTAAACCGAGATATTAAAAGATTCCCCATTTTTAATACTCGTTTAACTCTAATGGTTTTCAAATTCCACACAAAACAAACTCAAACCTATTATCAGATCCAATCCACAACTCACACCAAAATACATCAATTTATTTCTCCACAGAATCCAACCATACACACAACAAGTTTCATCAATATTAATTAAGAACACGTCAAATACGACAAACACAAATCAACACAATCCACCACTCAAACACAACAAGTTTCATTTACTCCAAATCATACATAATGAGTTTAAATTCATTTTCCACGAAACATTCATTGAAGTAACCAAAACCTAACTCTAAGATTTTACCCATAAAGCCTTAGATTCATTTTCCCCCAAATCAATACTCAAACCCTAACAAAATTCTTTTCCACACAACCACATATAAGTCCCTAAATGCAAACTAGAAGTTTGGAAGGAGCCCTTACCTTAACGATAGCTTTAACGTGCGTTTCCGGTACCGCGAGTAATTCTGATAAAATCTCTGCTCGCAACGTCGCCTCCAAGTTAGTTCACTAGCACCGTAGTGTGGTGGTGAGCAACTTTCCCTTCTATCTCTTTGCGAAAAGAAGCTTAGATCTAGATGAAACGAGAAGGTTTGTGTTTAACGGTTTTGAAATCCCTAACACCGTTTTTCTTCGTTTTCGAATCAAACAAAAAGAATGAAGTTGAGTAATCTTCTCTTTCACACTCACCAAACCTAGGGTTTCTAATCTTGAAGAAAGGAAACGAAAAAGAAAGCAAAACCAAGAAGAAGAAGAAATGGGTTTCGCGTAGACAGCAGAGGAAGAAGATGGAAATCCTGGATTTTCTTTCTTTCCTTTTTCCTTTCTTTGTTTTTCCTTCCTTTCTATTTCTTTTCTTCCTTTTTCCTTCTTTCCTTTTTATATCCTTTTCTTTTCTTTCTATTTCCTTCTCTTTTCCCTCCACACAAACATATAAATATATATATATATATATATATATATATGTATCAATTATAATTAACAAATATCTCAAAATATCTAGATATTTGTTAAATTACCATTTCACCCGTAACGCATTAAATTCTTCGTAAAAGATTCACCGCAGTTAATTTAATTTATTTATCGACGAGTAATTCTAAACGGCATCGAAATATCTTTTTGATCATATAAACTCCAAAATATTATTAACTTTGGCTAAAAAGCCTCCGAGCCAAAATCCAAAATACACAAAAGTACATAAAGTATACTTTCAAATTATGGGTCTTACACTATAGGTGTAGCATCTGGTTGAACTGTTTAATCATCGGAAGGATGCTTTTCAAGTGTCGGTGTTGAAGCTTTACAATTTTCATCTTTGTCGAAAATGTTTTTCTTGAAAAATGTATCAATTTTCTTATGTTTAAAAAATATACAAATTAATTACACAACACTAACTTAATAACAAAAAAAAAAGTGGAATCACAAACACATTCAGACAAACAGTTCACAATTCTCAAAGTCACAATTCATGTTGATATAGTAAAAGAGTTCACAATCTCACGTCCACACTACACTAATCAGAAAAGTAGTTCACAATCACAACGTCACAATTCACACACTAAAGTTCACAATCCCAATCCCCACACTAAAATCATTCATAAAGTTACAAATACAATTCACACGCTACTACTAGTTCTCAAACCTAAACTAAAACAATTCAAAATTAAAAAATAATAGAAGAGGAAAAGAGTAACTAAGTAAGGACCTGAAAAATATAAGAAGCAGATTGAGATAGTTAGACTGCGAAATGAGACGAAGAAGTAGAGAGAGACAGGGAGGCAGTGGTGCTGGTCTCAAAGGAGGGAGATCAGAGAATGGAGATGTCAGATGCAAGAAGAGAGAGTTCTGAGTGAGAAATCGACGCCATGTGGAAGCTACTGAGAAGGGGGTTCAGAGGGAGAGACAAGCGTCGCATGGAAGACGAGGGAGGAATGAGAAGGAGAGACAAGATAGACTCCCTTCGTGTGGAGGTTGGTCGGCCGTGAACGAGAAGGCTGAGAGGGAGATAGCAGAGAAGAGAATAGTCGAAGATAAGAGAGGAAGAACAAAGAAGAGAGGGATAGGGGATACAATAGTGAATAGGTTTCTCTATACCCTAAAAGTTTGAACAATATTTTAATAACTTATCATTATTATTTATAAAAAACAAAAATAGGAGATGTCGTAGATCTTGATGGCTCCTTAAAAATCTGCCACTACATAAATCGATGCAATAGAAATATGACCCCATATATCTAAATGAATTAAATAAAAAACCTTGCAAGTTTTAGTATAATTATTCGGAACATGGAGTTTAGATTCCTTAACAAAATAAAAGGTCATGAGTCTTCATCAATTCTTGATTTTAAGCATTTTGTTGTTAGTTTTAATTGATTTTTTATTTTTTTTCTTGTGGATTTATTAATTTTTTATTTATTTTCTTGTGGCTTTATAGTCATTATAATAAATAAAAAGAATTTTAATCTTTTTGAATCAGTTTGGATGTTTTGCTACCCTTTCTAACACAAACAAATTTTCAGAGTATTTTTGTTTTGTTTTGATGTTAGAGATCAATTACATTGGAGAACAGACACCTGAGAAATTACAAGGGATTACTGCAGACACAAGATAGTCTTTAGAGTGTTAAATTGCCTTTCATTGAAGTCTAGAGCTCAACACGATGAAATAAGGGCATACTGCACCCGCCCTCAATTAAGTTGCCTACACAATCCCTGCCTTTGAGCGCATTAGAGTTGTCTCACAGCGCTTTGCACAAGCTTGTAGCGCAATTAATTTAAAAACCAGCAGTGCATTGTGCTTCTATTTGGTGTAATGCTCATGCACTCATTTCCAAATTCTATTTAAGCCAAAAACTATTATTTTATAGAGTTATGATCTTTGGATGCAAAGGAGAATGCCTTTACACCTTAGATGAGACTTTGTGCGATCTTTTATGTGTAATTTTCTTCTTTTTTAGTATTTTTTATCAAACATGAATAGCTATATCTACTCATTGATTATGGATTAAATGAAATTCCTTGAATCTATGTAATTTTAATTTTTATATACTATTTATGCAATGATAAAGTGATTGATTATTCTCTTATTTTTGTGATTTAGAGTAGAATTAGATGGTGCAACAGATAAAAAGATTTTATGATCACCGAAAATACTATGCGAAGAAGCCAATTGACCCTTTTGTTGAAGCACCAAAGCCAAAACACTTGAAATTGAAGGAATAGGATTCATCATAAGATCGGTATATATAGAAAGCAGTGACAGTTCCTTCCCTTGACAAAGCATGAAAATGGTTTACCTGTGGTGAATCGATCCTTGAATTCGTTCCAAAGATCTATAGCGAACTCGATCACTGTAAATCGTATTCTGAGCAATGGAAGAGGACATGGAACGAGTAATCTAGGAAACCACCACATTACAATTACAATATTATTGAAGTGATAAAATAGACTTCTTGATCATTGAATATTAAACAACGATATTTATATAGAAAGGAAAAACTAGAAGCCGTAAAGTAACTGATCCCAACAAAAGCATAGAAGTTAGCTAACATCTCTAACTAACTAAACTAACGTAAAACGGTTACAAAAGCTAAACTGAAGGTTATGTATGTATCCAATAACCGACATCATATACATTCAATAGTATATACTAATATACTTGTTTGTTATTCAAAAAAATAATTATATATATATATATATATATATATATTTCTAAGGAGGACATGTCCCTTAAAAATAATGAACTCGATGAACTAACACCAATTTGATGACCATCTCCACCACAAGGACAAATAAGTCATAAACTAATACTTTCCAACAGTGTCATTGATTCACTAGGAAAATTTTATACTTTTAAGTCGGTTAAAATGTACATTTAAAGTTAATTTTATGTCCGATTTAACAACAAACGACTTTATAAATATTTTTTTTTTTAATATGTTTTTTGAATTGACTTAATAGAACTTCATGTTGTTAAGTTGATTCAGTGACTTAACCATCATAAATTTAGTTCAAAAAAATCATATTTAAGTTGGTTCTTTTGAATAACTAATGTAGTAGATAATCTTTTAAGTCGGCTCTTTTGAATAGCTGACGTAATAGATAAAATTAAAATAATTATTTTTTAATAAATTTGTCATTCTGTTTTACTGCTCCTGCTCTACGCATACATACAATATTTTGTACTAAATTGCAAATCAGAGTTTTGTACTTGCAACAACAATTTTATATTACCATCTAATAATCAAAATATACAGAACCAGAAATTCATACAAAAAATATAGAGTACAAAAAAGCTGTCTCACATTTCTGACCACTTTGGATAAGACGGAAAAATCATATGCTTAACACATTAAATTCCAAGGTCGGATTCTGCTATGGAATTAGGTGATTTAGATGTTCATTAATAAAATTACAGTGTAGCAATATTAAATACGCACATATTCAAACATTGTCACTTTCTTCAATTAGTTCCAAAATAAAATTTACAGAGCATTCCTGAACATTAATTTGATCCAGATGAAATGATCTCAAGTCATCAATTATGTGAACAAAAAAAAAAATCAACATCAAATGAATCATAATTTTTTATCATACAAACATAAAAAGACACAATCAATAACAACTTGTAAAAATATTTACATACTTGCGTTCATGTATCAACAATACCGACTATTACAATGTTCAACATATGTAACATGACATAATAGTCACACTCATATTTTCAAGCTTGTATCTGAATCTAAAATTGAATATCACAAAAAAATGTTAAATACATACAATTGTTATAATATTATAAATGAAGTTATTCGTTTGTAAACAACTTACTATAAGAAAACTTCATGTTAGCTTCAGTTTAATTCTCAAACTTAACAACTTGTAATAACCTTCAAAAGCTCTACAATATAAAAATAGTAATTAAAATTATGTTATAAAACGTATTAAAATACTTATGAACAATGAACATAGAAATACTACATTAAGTTTCTTAGGATTAATAATATGCAATTGTCAATGACGACTAGGCAAGAAACAATTAAATGTGTTATATTCAATTTTCTATATTATAAGCGATAACAATAATAGAGAAATACTTACTCTATGAGATAAGGTTCTAGGTAACAAGTTCTTTTTTCTGGTACAACTTATTTTGAATGTGGGCTTGAGCATTAGTTGGATCATTTTTACTCTGGATGAAACTTGGATCAATAAATTCATACACTTCACTCTTTCCCAAGTCAATACAACGACAATGTAGATACCTAAGATATGAAACTTAATTTTCATTATTATTGAAATTCATAATTTGGCAAAATTTACAAATAAAATATATTTACGTTATCCAAACTTATAAAATGGTGATGCCTATCTCTTATTTACCCATACACAACTCCATAATATATTTTAATGGAAGGAAAACAAACTAGTTCCACCATGTTCCAACTTAAAGTCTAAAGACTTTGACATATTCATTGTCTTTACCATGAATTGTTCAACATAATTTAGTTGAAAGTTTTGCTTTTTTGGTGGAACATCATCTTTCTTTGATACTTCAACAGCCTAAACCATTAAAATAATATATTAGTCATCATATTTAAAAGAATTCAAGTATGTAAGTACAGAAAGACATTTGTAATGATTACCTTATTGAAAATAAGTTGCAAAAGTATTTTTCGTCGTTGAATAAAATTGTTGGGGGCTTGACCAACTGTTGCCACCTCATCAGTGAGCATATCTACTTAAGCATTTGTATCTAGCACCTTGATAACCACAATCCTCACCATATCATTATTTAGAAGTTGATTATTTATAGTGGGCCCTAACTTGTACAAATAAACATATGCCACAATATGAAATGTCTGTCAATATACAATTCACAATGTTCTGGGATATCATCATATTCATCTAATATAGGTGGCACACCAGAAAACCTACCTTTTGTTCTTGCCTGTAAAGTGATATTATGAGAGAAAATTGGGAAATGATTGTTTTGTTGAGAGAAACCCATATATAATATATCTTGCATCACTTGCTCTCTAATAACCTTAGTAAGCTTTGCTTTTATGGTCTCTATTTGGTCGCTACTCATAATATGTGGGGTGGAGCATGGACGAGAATGTGATTCAAAATATTGTCGAATCCCCACACCTTCGGCAATTTCCCGAACATCACCAAGGTGTTCAAGTTGTCCAATGACTTTCGTCAAGATATCTTGACATCCTTTTGAATATAAGTTTCCTTGAGATGTTTGTTCCACAAGATATTCCTATAATATACAATTTAAACAAAAGTATATTAGGCTTGTTATGCATAAATATGTAATTACGAAATTAAAATTACATATTTACTTACAATTTTTTCAACGATAAGACGTGTTTCTTCTAATATGTACTCTCTTGATGGTTTTTGTAGGGCTCTGATTAAAGCATTTGGGCACATATTTTCTAGCGTTTTAGTTTGGTATTTAAAAGCTCTTTATAACTTAGAATAATTTTGTTAGCTTGTTTCTAAACTTCGGGTGGAAATTTATTTATAATTTTATTATTTGTATTTTGACACTTGCTCGCTTTGTAGGCCATAACTTGAGCTCTGGATATTGGATTGGCGCCTACGAGCAGGCATTGCAAATCTAAAAATCAGAGCTACAACTTTTGTGTTGGAATAAAACCCCAATGCCGAACTTTACTGGGCCTAAATTGCATATTTCGTAATCTAGACTTTTGTAATAATTTTAATTAACGGACCACTTGTTTTTAAACCCTAAACCCTAAAGCCCAAAATCGAGTACTATATATTGGGAGTTTTCTTTCTTTTCTAGGAGATGAAATTTTCAGATTGATACAAGAAATAAACACTTTCTATTTAATTTCATGGAAGGCTAATTTTATAAGATTAATCCACGAGTTCAAAGTTTCATCAACACCTTGAGATTCAGGTTACACTGTCATTTTCTCTTCATGATTCTATTTCTATTTATTTGATTATATTGATATTCTGATTGCTTAAATTGAATTTTAATATGATCGATTAAATTCATTTGATAGAATTTGGTTTCGGTTTCTAATTTAATTGAATTATAACTTTGCACGCTTGATTGTCAGTTGTAATATTTTGATGATTGTGATACTTAATCCAGTCAACGAAACTGAATTCACATAGGATTGATTATGCTTATTTGATCAATTCTATAGTCAAATAAGAATAGAATCACTAATTAGAAATCAAACTCATTGATAGAATCTGTGATAGGTCTGAAACTTGAATCAGTGGATTAATCGTTTTGTTCATCTGTTAAAACAAAAATTTAAAAATACAACTTTTTCGAATTTCAACTTTCAATTTGGTTAATCTTATTATATCAGAAGTCCTTGTGAAACGACTCGAGTTATTACCTCTATTTGCATTTTATCAATTGTATTTGACCCGTGTGCGACAGCGGACCAGACTCTCTTCCAACTCTCATGGCGTGATGGTGGAGATCAAGGTGGAACGTCTGAATCTCCAACTAATTTTTGCCTTTGTTTTAATTTCTCTTGCATCATCCTTTTGTCTAGCAATGCATATTCCCCACGAGAGAATATGTGGGGGTACCTATTAAAATACTGAGTCATTTGTCTCTTCTTTCTTTTCTTCTATTATAAATAACAAATCAGTTAAAGATAATACTAAAAAAGTTAGATCAAGCAACCAAATCATATATACAACTAATTTGAAAAGAAGGATACTCCCAGGTCTTAATGAACACCAGCCATGTTTCCTAGTCAATAGAAGGATATACATTAATAGGAGATATGTGACTCAGGTCTCCATTATTTAAATATCTCCTTGTTAGTGTATCTTTAAATGTCCTCCAATGCTCACTTATATATTGAAAAAAATTCTTTTTAATAAATTCATTATGAACATTTCATGTTTCCTACATTACACAATAAATAGAGTAGTTAATGTATAGCAAAACTATAATTAAGTACAATAGTAATAGAGATTATTAAAATCACATTGATTGTTGTCCAATTTTTTTTCTTCACGTCTTAATGTACTTCATCCCGTTCATTTGGCAAAACATCGACTTTGTCTCGAGCAAAGAAAGCCACATGACCAATGAAAGCTTTCATGTTATCACCTATAGGTAGTCCAATTGATTGATCAAAATCAATCAATAACTTCTCACCCTCCTTACATTTACGTAACAACTTTGTCATTCATGTGCAATAACTACCTTTTTTTTAGAGTTAGTATATGATCTACTTTGTGAAGAAGTTTGTAACACCCCGAATTTCAAAGCGAGGGTGTATTTTTTTTTTCAAAAGAAATTAAAATAAAACAGAGAAATAAATAAGGTAATATCTTTGGATAAATAATTAAGTCATTATAATTTACAAGTAGCGGAAAAGTTTCTCGAAATATGAATCCAAAATATTTACACAGCAAAAGGTGGTACATGTAACCCATCGAAAATAACATGTCATGCTGACAATATTAGTATAGGTACAGTCTTCCAATCTAAAATAAATACAATTCAAAAGAAAGACATTTGTTCCCTTTATGTCAACCTAATCTGATCATTCTCCAAAACAAACTAAACACCCTGAGTGATCTCCACGCGCCCCGTAAGATCCTCCTAACATAGCTCCAGTCATGCATTCCCATCTACATTCCCATCCACAGGGTACAGACTAGTAGGATGGTCTTGGTTCTCATCTGAGGGCAAAGCCCAGATTTCCACAATAGTTGTAAAAGGTCACCAACCGAAATTAACAATTAACACATAACATTTAAGTTTTTAAATGCACAAAATAACCTTTCAACTTAGCATGCACCTTAAAAGGGTTTTCCATATGCTAAAAGTTCATGTAACACTTGCCAAATAACCATGAAATCCAAATAAAATTTTTAATCAATCAAGTAATAGATAACTGGCCAATCCATTGATGAACCAATTGAGCAATCGATTATCTAACTCAGAATGATAATTTCCACTATGCCAATCGATTGGGAAATCGATTTGGATGAAGGTTTTTAGTGAAATCTACACTCTGGGCTTAAATCAATCTATTGGACAATCGATTGAATGAATAGCTGAGCCCCTGTAACCAATTCAATCGATTGGCAAATCGATTTTTCCTAACTAGCTGAGCTACTGTAATGGCCAAATCGATTGGGAAATCGATTAGTTCACTATCTTTTCAAGATTCAAGAAAACAAGAAACATAACAATTGATTTCGTAAATGGTTTTAAGAAACATATTACAAAATCGATTGGCACATCGATTTTGTCAAAATAGCTGAGTTCCTGTAACCAATCAAATCGATTGGGAAATCGATTTCCCTGCATCATGTTCTAAAAAATAGTTTAGTAATCCAACCTACTACACACACAATTCCAACACATAACACTTAGCACTTATAACACAATCACTACAACATCATGAGCTTCGAAATAGTTTTGCAATCAAACATACTATCACACAATTTCCAAAACATAACACTTAGCACTTATAACACAATCACTACAACATCATGAGCTTCGAAATAGTTTTGCAATCAAACATGCTATCACACAATTCCAAACAAAACATAACACTTAGCACTTATAACACAATCACTACAACATCATGAGCTTCGAAATAGTTTTGCAATCAAACATGCTATCACACAATTCCAAACAAAACCCTCCGCGAGAGGCGTAAATCCTAAACGTACAGTTTCTCACGAACGAACACGAGTGCAGTCTCTCATGGACAAACACATTTTACCAGGGTGTAGTCTCTCACGGACAAACACCTGTGCAGTCTCTCACGGACAAACACAATTTACCAGAGTGCAGTCTCTCACGGAAAAACACTTGTGCAGTCTCTCACGGACAAACATAATTTACCAGGGTGTAGTCTCTCACGGACAAACACCTGTGCAGTCTGTCACGGACAAACACAATTTATCGGGGTGTAGTCTCTCACGGACAAACACCATTAAGTAAAGGCAGATATTAAAAGATTCTCGGTTTTTAATACCCGTTTAACTCTTACAATTTGAACGAAAATCATTAAGTAAACAAAGATATTAAGAGATTCCCCATTCTTAATACTCATTTAACTCTAACGATTTTCACTGCAAACATTAAGTAAACAGAGATATTAAAAGATTCCCCATTTTTAATACTCGTTTAACTCTAATGATTTTCACGACAAACATTAAGTAAACAAAGATATTAAAAGATTCCCCATTTTTAATACTCATTTAACTCTAATGATTTTCACGACAAACATTAAGTAAACAAAGATATTAAAAGATTCCCCATTTTTAATACTCATTTAACTCTAATGATTTT
>NC_021162.2:20179436-20228076 GCF_000331145.2 Cicer arietinum | reverse complement strand
TTTCCACACAACCACAGATAAGTCCCTAAATGCAAACTAAAAGGTTGGAAGGAGCCCTTACCTTCACGGTAGCTTTAACGTGCGATTACGGTACCGCGAGTAAATCCGGTAAAATCTCCGCTCGCAACGCCGCTTCCAAAGTTGGTTTCCTAGCACCGTAGCGTGGTAGTGAGCAACTTTCCCTTCTATCTCTTCGCGAAACAAAGCTTAGATCTAGATGAAACGGGGAGGTTTGTGTTTGACGGTTTTGAAATCCATAACTCCGTTTTCGAATCCGGGAAAAAGGAAGAAGCTGAAAATTTGTTCTTACTCACCCACAATCCTTGGGTTTCTACTCTTGAACAAAAGGAAGCAGCGAAAATGAAGGTAGAAGGATGAAGAAGGAATGGGTTTCACGCGAGGCAGAGGAAGAAGGAGAACTTCTGTTTTCTTTCTTTCCTTTTTCTTTCATTTTTCTTTCCTTTTTACTTTTCCTCTCTTTCTCTTTCCTTTTCTTCTCTTTCTCTTTCCTTTCCTTCTCTTTCTCTTTCCTTTCTTTTTCCCTCCAAACAATTAATCATTATATATATATTGAATATAATTAACAAATACCTCAAAATATTTAGATATTTATTAAATTTACCATTTCGCCCATAACCTCTCCAAACCACTTTTGTTAAAATATCCACTCTCGTCGCAACTCAATTGACATAAACAACTTTTAGCAATTGCGAGACATTTTTAACAAACTCCCCTGAATTAAATTCTTCGTAGAGGATTCACCGTACTTAATTTAATTTATTTAACGACGAGTAATTTTAATCGGCATCAAAATATCTTTTTGGTCATATAAACTCCAAAATATTAATAACTTTGGCTAAAAAGACTCTGAGTTCAATACCAAAAATACACTAAAATACATAAAGTGTACTTTAAAATTATGGGTCTTACAAAGTTGATTGATCACCCATGTGTCTTTGTTTAAAAAATATATAATTATAATCAATAACAATTCAAAGTAATGAATAAATAACATGACACTATAGATAAACTATCATATAAGGATGATACTATTATAAGTAAAAATTATAACCAACAAAAAAATTATTTATATAAAACTATGATACTGTACCGTTTTATTTCCTAAAATTGTCATATTTGAATATTCTCCCATATCTCTTCTTGATGATCATCACGAGTGGCATACACATCATCCTCTATAGTTTCGTCAATGAAACTAGATATTTGTTGTGAGAAAAAGTCTCAAAAATATTTGACAGTGAATCTAGACTTTCATTTGGTCCATACATGCTTTTACCTTGGAGAGCCACTGGCCACCTTTTACCTTAGAGGATCACTAACATAAAACACTTGTCTTGCTTGGGATGTCATAATAAAAGACTCATCCTTATAAGCTACTTTCCAAGGTCCAACAATGTAAAACAAAATTCATCAATTTTAACACCGTTGTTTATGTCAATCTATTTCAATTTAAAAACATGAACTTTAAATTTAATGAAGATAAGGTTAAACTACATCAGTATTATTCAATATATTCAAATGTGTTTGAAGTAAACTATTTGTTAAGTCGAGTGGTAATTAACCGATTTGTATTAACAACACAATTTTGTACATGTGACTATATGAATTGAGTTTCAAAAAATCATATATCGTGTTAGTCTATTGAAGCATTGAGAGTTATCTTTATCACTAAATAACAAAACATTGGTGGGGCAGGGTAAGGAATCAAAAGAGTCATTATAATCTTATCTTAACAATCAAGATTTGATGGGCAGTGCATGTTTCCCATCTTCCATATATGTCACCCTCCATGCATGGAGGAATTGATCCTAAGCCATTAGTATCATGCATGATTCATGGCATGAGTGGGACTGCATCATCCAACGATAACAGAAAGTAGAGGGGACTTGGTTAAATATAAAGCAAGAGAGTCCCCACAGCTTAGCCATCTGCATGCTTACCGCAAATATATCTTTTCATTTCTTCATCCCCACCTTAACTGGCGGCTTTGCCCACCACCACTACGACTTGTCTTAATTTGCTGTCTCCAAAACTAGTTAATTCTCTTTATGAACTCTTTTTAAAATATTATATTTATGAGAATACAAATATGTGACATTAAATACAGATAAATTGTGTATATAAAGATCAAGATGTATAACACACAGACCAAAGAGAGAAAATATTGTTTTTTTTATTATATCTCATATTTGATGTCAAAAAATTGCATATAAATTATATGCAAGTTTTCATAGAAAAAAAAATGTGAGTACATTTATATGTCATTGATACTCAATGGTGCTATTAAGTATGTTTGAAGTATGCAACTATACAAGACCTCAAACTTTAATAATAAAAATGTTGTATATGTCAAAATTTGGGGTATGGATCCTTTACTTTTAAGGAAAGAAAAATCAAGTGACTTTCTCTTTATCTCTCTCTTAATTCACACTTATCTCTCATATTTCCCTTAATATTTTAATCATCATTCTCTCTCTTTTGTACACACAAATAAATTAAAGTTACTCTATTTTTTCCTCCCTAAAGGTAGAGGATCTATTTCTTGAAATTTGAGGGTCCAACAAAAAATTTGCATATTTTTATCCTTCGCTGAAAAATATCTAGATTTTTTTCAGTATTTAAATTTAGACTATTTTCTGATAAAGAAGTGAAATTATATTGTAAGCAATATTTAATAATTATTTATGTACATTTGCAATTTTCAAATATCTATTTAACACTTTAGTTTTTTCTATCAATCTTTTTTCTTTGTGAATATCATGAAATTTAGTTAAAATAAGTTTTTTTTTTTTTTTTTTATGATTTTGATGGTAAAATTGTATTTTATGAATGAAAAGTTATTTGAGATGCTTTAGTTGAATTATTCTTGAGACATGGTTTAAACGGAATATGAATATAGTTCAACTATTCATGACGAGACATAGTTTAAAAGAGAATATGGATAACGGTTGAAAATTCCATCTCATACGTGATGGTAATTTTTGTTGCTTTCGATTTTTCAAATTGTCAATTTTAATATTATATTGAGAGTGCAGATTAAAATTCTGATCTTTTATTACTTTACTTCCTAACACTGTGACCCTAATTATAAAATCAATCTTATCAATTGTAGATTTGAATGGATAGAGTTGAACCATAACATTGTACAATGAAATTAGCTAAAGTACTAACCTTCTTAACGGAAGTAGCAGATAATTTTAGAATTTTATTAAAATTTATAAAGTTGATCTATTCAATAAAAATTTTTGATTTAAGAATTGAATTAGTAAAAATTAATCATTTATATTGAATTATTAAACGAAATAACTCACTATAAAGTTACTACTGCAGTCATATATATTGGAGCTTAACGAAAATATTTGAGAGTATTGCATTTTATAAATTTAACTAATAAATTAAATATAATATTTTTTTATTTATAATTTTAAATTATGGCAAATTTAAAAATACAAAAATTGTTAAAATAATAATAGAGGGGCAGAGCCCAGAGAACGTAACACCCTAATTTTTAACAGCGTAAGTATATTTTTTTTTCTTTCAAAAACCAATTAATAAAATACTAAAGCGTAGCACAAACGACAATTGTCATAATTAGTTACATCATAATTATAACAAACTAAAATAATTTTGAGGCGATAAACCAAAATATCCAAATATAAAATACGTTGGGGCTATGAGACCTATCACGCATCGCTCATACCCCTGGGGTATTTTCGGAAAACACCTATACAAGTACTGCTCCAAGAAATACTAACCCCCCATGGTCACGTCAAAAAACATGGAACATGGACTCACCAAAAAAGAAGTCATCTGACCGTATAAGTATAGTTACAGTCATCCCAATATTACAGCCACCAAAAGAAAGACATCAAGTCCCTATACAACAAAACTAATATGATCATACTCTAGCAACTACAATAACATGGGTGACCTCCACACACTCCACAAGTCCCGTCTGACGCAATATCCATCTTCGAGGTAACCTCCTCCTCATCAACATCCATAGATGGGTCGGTCTCTTCAGAAGTCAGATCCACCCACGAGATAGGTGGCTTCGGCGGCGCTAGAATCTGAAAACAATTCAATATTCAGTGATGGTCGATAAGTGATCATTCACCAGAAAATGAAGCTCTAACTCGACCCGCCTAGATGGTCCTGCAATCTCTCGCTCCACTGGCATCAGCCCTTTATCCTTTCCGCCAGCCCCTGGTCTAACCACTGTATCCTCAACTCCCACGGTGGCCTCTGTCTCAACTCTAACTGAGGAATCCTTCGCATCTTCCCAAGCTCCACTCATCCCAAGCACCAATTGGAAGGTACCGGATAATCGATCTTCTCGCGAGTGAGTTCCACAAGATATATTGCCCCAGCTTTCCTACTAGTCCTCACTACCCTCCCCGTATAATTTGCCCTGCTTGAGGTGGGGTCATATACCCAAGCAGTCGACGAGTCTCGATTAGGGAAGTCTAACGACATTACCATCGTCTAGGTAACAGTCGGTGGAATGAACTCGGGTATCATTTGAAGGCAAAGCCCAATTTCCACAATAATTGTAAAGGGTCACCAACCGAAATTAACAAATAACACTTAGCAAAATTCTTATATTTTCAAATGCTCAAATGAACCTTTCGTCTTAGCATACTCCTCGAAAGGGTTTTCATATGTCCAAAAATGCATAAACAATGTTTAAAATTGAAGTTTTGACAAACTGCACTATCGTAGCCGACTACGACTGAGAAAATGCAGATTTTCAGTTCTAAAATGGCTCTGAATCAATCAACACTTCAAACATTAATATTATCAATTATGAACACATAATTACATCGAAACTTAACCAGCCCAACTTCACACCTCAAAGCAATTAAGGCAAATCGCAACAACAACCGAATATGTATATACAATCATCAAAGTATAACAAACATGACTCGCGTGCCAAGCACTCTAATGCAATGTGTATATGCCAAAATACATGATTCCGGAATTCCAAACCAAGACCCTCCTCGAAGGGCGTAAATCATAATTGTACAGCCTCTCACAGACCAGTACTAATTACCAAGGTGCAATCTCTCATGGATCAGCGTGATTTACTAGTGTACAATCGCTCACAGATCAACACTATTTTCTAGAGTGCAATCACTTACAGATCAACATATTCTAGAGTGCAACCTCTCACCGACCAGCACTAATTACTAAGGTGTAATCTCTCATAGATCAACACGACGTGATAATCCCCGTAAGGATAAGATGAACCAACATGTCACATGGCATCATCTTGTGGCCCATCACGGTCACCACTATCACCATGGCCCCATCGCGGTCACCGTGTACTATGAAATGCATGAGCATACTCTGACTCTTTTTACCACAATCATTAAGTAAATGCAGCTATTAAAAGATTCCCCATTTTTAATATTCATTTAACACTAATGATTTTTCAGAAACAACACATAGCATACTCAAACATATTTATTCACACCAATTTCAATTTCCACAAACACACATAAATCACATCTCTGAATTCAATCCACACATAAATTTCTTCTAAAAAATTCATAGTATTAATTATGAACACATCAATTTCACCAAACATGAATCACCACAATTTTCAAACATTAATCACCCATATTCAATCTCCAAAATTTTCAACCATAAATCACCACAACAACATTAATATATCATAGTTCTCCCACCGCTAGCTCGGTGCCAACGGTATCGATTCCTTTTCGAGACTCAAGGAGCTAACTACATAAACATAAATATTTATAAAAATTTGTTCACAATAAAATTAATCCAAACACAAAATGTTCATGAGCAAAATTTAATTACGGTAAAATTTTCGCTCGCGTCGTCGCTTCCAAAACTAGCTCACTAGCACCGTAGCGTGGCAATGAGCAATTTTCCCTTCTGTCACTTCTCGAAAGGGAGCTTAGATCTAGAAGAATTGGTGGTTTATGTTTGCGGGTTTTTGAAACTCACCAACACTGATTTTCAAACGAGAGAAAGAAAGGAGAAGAAAGAAGTTCCGCGTGGCCTGGGTTTCAGCTTTTCTGATTCCTCTCTGTTTGCTTCTCATATATATATATATATATAATTAAAACCAAACCACAAATATCTAAATACTCTCTTACACATATCTCTTCACTCACAACTCAATCTATTTGATAAAAATATCTACTCTTGTCGCAACTCAATTGACAGATAAAATTTTCAGCAACAAGTGATATTTATCTAAAAAAAACTGCCTAGTATTAAATTATTCGCAACATAATTAAATTATTCTTCGACAAATAATTTTAATCGGGTCTCAAAATATATACATATATTAAACATATTACAAACTGTAACAAAATATGTTTTTAGTATTTAATTCCCAAAATAAAGTAAAATTGAGTGAAACGTCACATCAATTCAACACAAAAATATACTAAAATTGCATAAATTAAAATTTAAAACTAAGGGTCTTACATTATTACCCCTCTAAAATTAGTTTCATCCTCGAAACTACGCGTCGATAAACAACTCAGGGTGTTGTTCTCTCATCTTGCTCTCCAATTATTCCCAAGTCACATCTCCAGTAGTTAGGTTCCAAATTACCTTGACCAACGAAACATCCTTGTTCCTTAATCGCTTAATCTTCCTATCATCAATTCTTACTGGTAATACTTTGAATGACAAGTTATCCTTCAGTTGAATTGTGTCTAGTTCAATCACATGTGACGGATCTGTAAGGTATTTCCTTAACTGCGACACATGAAATACGTCGTGAATTTCATACAGTATCAGAGGCAATGCAATCCGATAAGCAAAAGGTCTAATTCGAGCAGAAATTTGATATGGTCCAATGAATTTCGGAGTCAATTTCTTCGATTTCATAGCTCTGCCAACTCCAGTAGTTGGTGTGACTCTCAGAAACACATGATCCTCCTGCTCGAATTCAAAAGGTCTGCGACGCGTGTCCGCATAACTCCTCTGACGATTCTATGAGACATTCATTTTCTCTTTTATCTTCTTGACCTTATCTATAGTCTGTTTCACCATCTCAGGTCCTACAATCCGACTTTCACAGTCCTTATACCAACACAAAGGTGATTGACACTTGCGTCCATACAGAGCCTCATATGGTGTCATTCCAATACTTGCGTAGAAACTATTGTTGTAGGTAAACTCAACCAACGAAAGTACATCATCCCAACTTCCTCTATCATCTAATACGCATGCTCTCAATAGGTCTTCCAAGGACTGATTTTTTCTCTCAGTCTGTCCGTCCATTTGTGGATGGTAAGTTGAACTCAATCTTAGCTTTGTTTCCAACGCTTCATGCAAAGCTCCCCAAAATTGCGACGTGAATTTCGGGTCACAGTCTGATACAATACTCGACGGTACTCCGTGTAATCTCACAATCTCAGCAATGTAGATCTTTGTTAGCTTATCTACCTTATAGATGGTCTTTACTGGTAAAGAGTGTGTAGATTTAGTCAATCGATCCACTATCACCCATATAAAATCATTATTTCTCCTTGTTTTTGGCAATCCAGTTATAAAGTCCATGGAAATGCTGTCCCATTTCCACTCAGGTATATCTAAAGGTTGCAACATTCTGACAGGACGCTGATGTCCCACTTTCGCTTTCTGACAAGTTAAACAAGTTGATACATACTCCGCTACATGTCTCTTCATTCTTGGCCACCAATAATTTTCCCTCAAATCCTGATACATCTTTGTTGCTCCTGGATGAACACTCAATTTACTCTTATGAGCCTATTCTAAAATTGTTTTCCCCATTTTTGCAATTTCCGGTACACAAATCCTACTATTACATCTCAAAATATTATCTGGTCTGATCTTAAACTTAGTTGTCTTCCTTTGCACTATTAGATTCCTCTTTTCTTGAATTAATGCGCCATCTTGAAAATTCGCAATGTCTTCAAGTAGTCCACTAGAAATCTTAATCATTCTGAATTTCAAAATTCCCGGTGCAAACTCTAACTTCAAGTGTAGGTCCCTAAAAGCTTCCCACAAGTATTGTTGTCTAGCCATCATTGTTGAAGACACTGATACACTTCTACTCAACGCATCAACCACTACATTGGCTTTCCCAGGGTGGTATTGCAGTGTGAAATCAAAATCCTTAAGAGTCTTCATCCATCTCCTTTGGCGCATGTTCAATTCCTTCTAATCAAACAAATATTTCAAACTTTTATGGTCACTGAACATTGTGAACATGCATCCATATAAATAGTGCATCCAGATCTTCAATGTAAAAACTACAACAGCAATCTCTAAATCACGAGTAGGATAGTTTCTTTCAAGAATTTTCAATTGTCTTGAGGCGTAAGCTACAACTTTCTTGTGTTGCATCAGAACACATCCCAAACCTTGGTGAGATGCATCACAGTAAACTTCATATGGTTCTTCTAGTTGTGGTAATATCAATACTGGTGAGGTTGTTAACTTTTTCTTTAGTAACTAAAAATTTTTCTCACACTTCTTCGTCCATCCAAACGGTTGATCTTTTCTAGTAAGTTGTGTCAACGGAGCTACAATCTTCACAAAACCTTCAATAAACCTCCTGTAGTATCCTGTCAGTCCTATAAAACTTCGTATATCAGTGACAGTCTGAGGCTGTTTCCAAGCAAGAATTGTCACAATCTTTGCTGGATCCACAACGATTCCTTCCTTGGTTATCACATGTCCTAAGAAATTCACTTCTTCTAGCCAAAACTCACACTTCGACGGATTGGCATACAATTACTTCTCGCGTAACATTTCAAGAACTTGGCGCAAATGTTCTCCATGTTCTTCCTCAGTCCTTGAATAAATCAAAATATCATTAATGAACACCACAACAAATTTGTCTAGAAATGGACTAAAAATTATGTTCATGTAATCCATAAAAGTTGTTGGTGCATTGGTAACTCCAAAGGGCATAACAAGATATTCATAGTGTCCATAACGAGTTCTGAAAGAAGTTTTCTGAATATCTCCTTCTCTTACTCAGATCTGATGGTAACCCGACTTCAAGTCAATCTTCGAAAATATTGTGGCTCATCTCAATTGATCCATCAAATCATCGATACGTGGTAAAGGATAACGATTCCTGATAGTCTCCTTATTAAGCTACCGATAATCCACACATAAGCATGAGCTTCCCTCCTTCTTTTTAACTAGCAACACCGGAGCTCCCTATGGTGATACACTTGGCCTAATAAATTTCTTCTCCAACAAATCTTCAATTTGGCATTAGAGCTCATTTAATTCCAATTATGACATTCGATACGGCACAATTGAAATTTGTCCGGTTCTTGGGTGCAAATCAATGAAGAACTCCACTTCTCTTACTGGTGGTAACTTTGGAATTTTCGCTGGAAATGCGTCCTGGTATACCTTTACAAGCACTACGTCTTCTATGTTCACATTTATCTTTTCCTGCACATTGGCCGAAGACAAAAACTCATGAGTTCCTTCTCTTAGTGACACTCCGAGTTTATTAGCAGCTAGATACTTAACAACTCCTGGTTCGGGGAAAAGAACCAGTTTGCGAGCACAATCGAAGATCACATAATGATACGACATCCAATCCATACCGAGAATGACCTCGAGTGATTGTAGAGGTAAACAAATCAAATTAATCAAGAAATCCATATTCTGGATAGTTACTTGACAATGTAAACATGCAGAATTTACTGTCAAAGTCTTAGCAGGTGTAGAAACAACCAAATCAAAAGGTAGAGACGACACATATAACTTTAAACAATGCACATAATCCATAGCAATGAAGGAATGGGTTGCCCCCGAATCAAAAAGTGCAGTTAAAATGTTACTTGCAATCTCACAGTCACGTTGAATCAGATTGCTAGATGGATTCCCAACTTCAACACCCACACAATAAACGCGTCCTCTAGCAGTAGGAAGAGTAGTCCTAGTTGCATTCACTATTGGTTCCACCTTCGGAGCACTACAATCCCTTGCAATGTGCCCTAGCTTCTGGAAATTGTAACAAATGGGATTGTTAGATGTACAATCAGTAGCATAATGTCCCTCTTTTCCACATCAGAAACATCGAATCACTTGTCCCAATTGTCTTCCACAGTTCTGGTTCCTCGGGTGATTCTGACCCCTTTTGGTGTTCTGTGGGCGGTTATATGGCTTAACAACATGTTTTCCTTTGTTGTTCTGATGGTTCACCCGACTAGGCCCCCCGGAACTAAAGTTCCCTCCTCGATTGGCCCTCTTGTTCTTCATTTCCTCAACTTCTCTACATTTCTCCACTAAGACTTGGAAACGTTGAATTCCCAATGGTAGGACGGAGTCTTGAATCTCATACTTCAATCCGTTTTGGAAACGATGACACATAAATTGTTCATCAACCTCTTCACGGAAAACCTAAAATGCCTTGACAGTGACTCAAACTTAGCAGCGTACTCACCCACTATCATATTTCCCTAATAGAGATTAAGAAAATCATGGTCCAGCTTAGTCCTGGTACTCATCAGGAAGTATTTGTCTAAAAACTTCCTTTTGAACGACTCCCAATTCACCTCCTCATGAGTTGATCACATCAGAAGCCTTGTACTTCTCCACCAAAATTCAGCATCCCCTAGTAGCAGATACGTAGCATAGTTGACCTTCACCCTTGTCTGAAAATTAATCATTTCGAAGATCTTTTCCACTTCTTGAATCCATTGATCAGCTTTTTCTAGACTCTCGTCACCCTTGAACTTTGGAGAATTGTAACGACGAAAATCTTCCAATCCCCTGGATTTAGCAGAGTCTTTGCAGTTATCTGTGCAGCAACAGAAGCAGCCATATTATTCATTGCTTCAACCATTTTATTGTCCCTGTTGACTTGACTCTTGCAGTGTCGTTCCTTCTTAGAGGCATTGTTTCCTATAAAACCAACATCAAGGAGAATTCCAAAAGACAGCTTTCGACTTCATCAACACACAACAAACTACACATGACTTGACAACTTAAACAACTTACCCCAACGCATGATCAGATAACGACTTCCAACCTACAGATCAACTAACAATCTAACCAAAGCTCTGATACCACAATGTAACACCCCAATTTTTAACAACGTGTGTATTTTTTTTTCAAAAACCAATTAATAAAATACCAAAGCGTAGCACAAACGACAATTGTCGTAATTAATTATATCATAATTATAAAAAACTGAAATAGTTTTGAGGAGATAAACCAAAATATCCAAATATAAAATACGTCGGGGTTATGAGACCTATCAAACATCGCTCATATCCCTAGGGTATTCTCGGCAGACATCTGTTCAAGTACTGCTCCAAGAAATACTAATCCCCCCATGGTCACGTCAAAAAATATGGAACATGGACCCACCAAAACATAAGTCATCTGACCGTATAAGAAAAGTTACAATCATCCCAAAATGAAATAAGTACAACCACCAAAAGAAAGACATCAAGCCCCTATACAACAAAACTAATCTGATCATACTCTAGCAACTACAATAACATGGGTGACCTCCACGCACTCCACAAGTCACGTCTGACGTAGTACCCATCTTCGAGGTAACCTCCTCCTCATCAACACCCTTAGATGGATCGGTCTCTTCAAAAGTCAGATCCACCCACGAGATAGTTGGCTTCAACGGCGTTGGAATCTCAAAACAATTCAATAATTCAGTGATGTTCGGTAAGTTATCATTCACCGAAAAGGAAGCTTTGACTCGACCCGCCTAGATGGTCCTACAATCTCTCGCTCCACTAGCATCGGCCCCTTATCCTTTCGGCCAGTCCCTGGTCTAACCACTGTATCCTCAGCTCCCACGGTGGCCTCCGCCTGAAGTCTAACTAAGGAGCCATTCGCATCTTCCCAAGCTCCACTCATCCTAAGCCCCAATCTGGAAGGTGTCGGATAATCGATCTTCTCGCGAGTGAGTTCCACAAGATATACTGCCCCAACTTTCCTACTAGTCCTCACTACCCTCTCCGTATAAGTAGTCCTGCTTGAGGTGGGGTCAATGAGATTAACATTGAAGATTGACTTATTTCTAGTATTCGTTTGATGCAAAATTCTAAGAAAAAGAATTTTCTTCCTCTAATGATGTGGCACCAGAATATGAAAATAATTAGCATTGTACAATTGTTTGTATAGTACAACAACAGTCTAAAATGGTATTATAAATAGTACAAAACTTTTAGTGGCTTAGTTTACAATCGCCACGTGAGCCAAAGATACTATTTCCAACATATATATTCTTCAATATTTTTTTATAAACATTTAAAAAAAATGTAAATAGCAATCACGTAAAAGTAAAAAAGGCAATGCTCCAAGGAGTTTTCTAAAAAAAGCCTTGAACACATCAGAAGAAAAGGATGAATGAAAAATCCTCTCTGTAGAGAGTAATTAGAAATTGATGTAAATCAATTAAGTTATTTTATACAATTGAATTGATATAGGATTGGATTTTCAGATTCTCTCAACGAGAGTTAAACTTCTGAAGAAAGACTATGTGTCAATTCATACACATACTTGAATCACTATACTCAGCTTGATAGTGGCAACAAATCTATTATTTAAAAAAGGTGTACGATTACTTGAAGCCTAAACACACAAAATAAAGAAGGATGGTAAGGTATTGGATTTATAGTGGATTAAGTCTTCTATACTGAGGTAAAATCCCTTTATAAGTGAAGGACTAGTTGTAGCAACAATTGTTATGAACTAGTATAAAAATATATGTGCCAATTCTCTATATCAACCTTGTTATTTATTTGAGTTCTTTAAGATTCAACTTTTATTTACATAAATTGATTTATAATCATAAGTTGAATGTTTTTATGAAAAACATACCTTTTTGTTTTGCAGCTAAATCATTTTTAGAAATGGTGAACAAAATTCAACCCCCATATTTCTTGTGTTTTCCACCACCTTCAATTGGTACCAGAACTCGGTCTCTTGATTAAATATTTTACCATGTTGGAACCAAAAATTTCTTTTTCCACTTAGAGTCTTGATGTTAACAAAAGTATTTTATGAGAAAAAACAAAAATACTTCATTAAGTATGAAAAATTGGAATAAGAAAATTGGAGGATACGACCAGAGGATACCACTAGAGGATACCCACCAAAGGATGCCACCAGATGACATCCACCAAAGGATACACCATAGGATATCATCAGATGGAGTAAAAAGGTCATATGAAACGAAATCGAAATAGTCAATGAAATCCTCAAAATCAGACAAATGCACGCTCTAGAAAAGAACACACATATGCCTCTGATGTTTGTATCTGAAGTTTGAGTCTGATGATTGCCTCTGAAGAATTCATCTACCTCTGAACATTCAACGTGCTTCTTCTAAAGATCAGCGTGTTTTGCAGTTCCCAAGCTTATGATGAACAATATTATTGTGCAGTCTCTGATGATCATTTTTTCTGCATGCTTTGATTAATAGTATTTCTACATGCTATGAACAATAGTATTGATGCATGTTCTTATGAACAGTACTTCTGCCTGATATGAAGAACAGTACTTAGCATGCCTTTGATAAATAGTAATTTTAATATCCATTTGAATCAAAAGCCACTCTGATGAATGGGACTCATTTCAAAATCTTGCCTCTAATATACAACACACTCTGAAGTTGCTCTAACTCTGATAAGGAAAAAAATGTGATTTTTCCAAGCCACTAATTCTAAGTCATGCAGGCTACTTGTAACTATCAAGAAAACAAATAGTACAACATCTAACTTCAACAATCAAGTTATACTCTAATGAAGAAAAGTCAATGCCTTGGATGGAAAGTCAAAGATTCTGGTAAAAGATAAATTTCACTTAGCCGTATCAAAAATTCTGAAGGTTCATGATTACGGCTTAATAATTGTTCCCACCCAAATCAAATCAAGTGTATGAAGGAATATTCAGCTAAATAATTTCTGAATGCAGTTTGAAGAAAATACACATCATATCATTCTAGAAGAAATTCTCATGTCATATTTGAAAATAAAAAATTGTCTAAAGGTCATATTACCAAAACACATCTTTGAAAATTTTATTTGGAAGAAATATATGTTGACCAAGTTGGAATAAAGATACAATTCACAATTATTTTTGAAGAAAATCATTATTGATCAAACTAGAATGGAGATATTATTCAAAAACTCAGCAAGTAATTCAAAAACCTTCATTTCAACTATAAACAGTGGATCAAAGTTGAAGAAGAAATACAAGAACAACACAAACTCAGAAATCCTAAAAATCAAATTTGTTCAGAAAATCTCAAGAGCTCAATTTTCTAAGTATTCATAGTTGGAGGTTTTAAGTTCTAGCAAAGCACTCGTTCAAAGAAAAATATTCTTAATGCTTCGTTGTTAGCAATAGAAAATCTCTGCAATAAATCTTCTTAGTATAAGCAAAACCAAAACAGTTTCAAACTCGTTGTAACCTAGCGCGATAGTGGCTTTAGTGTGCCTCAAGCAATTTTTGGATCTCAGGTTGTGTTGAGAAGACTTGGCTTGTAAGGTCAATGTGTTGTGTGCCTTCAACAATTTAGGGTTGTCAGGTTGTTTTGAGAAGACTAGCTTGTAGGGTCAGATACTTTTTAATTCAAGTTATTGAATTAGTGGAGTAAATCTTTATTAGTGAGGGGTCTAGATGTAGTCAAATTAATAGTGAACCGGGATAAATTGCTTGTGTCACTCTACTCCTGCATTCCTTAGTTTTGTTATTACTTCTGCTCTAAGTCATCGTACTCGAATCATTGTTAATAAACCCCCCATTTTCTCGTGTTTGCACCTTCAGGTTTGACTTGTTTTATGCTTTTTTGTTCAATTCTCTTTTTGAACTACTTTGAATTCAAATTTCATTTTTTGTTTATTTCATCTAATTTCAAAATCATGGATTGACAAAAACAGATTGCTATCTAATGGAATTGCTATTTAATAATAGAAAAAATGTAGCTAGAAACTCAATTGAGAATCATTGATATGCATAATTGGTTGCTTGAAAAGTTATTTCATTTCATTTTTTATCAATATTTATTAAACTTGTGCTTATGTCTTTAAAATTCTTCAATGACAAACTAGACAAAACTTCATTGCTTCAAAAAGGTAAAGTAAATTAACGAGTGAAAAGAACTAACCTAATGCAAACACTTATTTGACGATGAAAAGGAGTATTAGACCATATAAAAGAAATGTTAGTGCAAAATAAAGGAAACATTATGATGCATCCCAATATTGTTAAGATTAACCCAATAAGGAGAAATTTATTAAACTCTCAATTATTTATGTTGTGCGTTTTAATAATAGGAAATTTATTAGAGGAAGTGGTTAGTAATGCAACCTCACCTTTAAAAGCTACTTTCTGAAGATTGAAATTTCTTTTATTAAAGAAAATGTTGGAGGATTTATACATTTGCCTCTAGTTAAGATCAAGATGAAAACCAACGATGCAATTGATGACTAGATATGCAATTGATGACTAGATCAATTATATGAAACAATGTAAATTCTTTGATCCTCTATCTTTTGGAAGAATTGATGGGAAATAAACACATAAACACAATAACAAGTAATACACAGCGGATATAAAATTTCCCCAACTTGCAAGAACCCGTGAGGAGCAACAACAAATATATATATGACAACAAATTAATCAAAATAAAAGAGCGTAAAGAACACCGATATTTTAACGTGGAAAACCCCTCAATGCAAGGGTAAAAAACCACAAGTCATCCAGACCAAAGAAATAGTTCCACTATAATCAAATAACGATACAAGAGAGTCTCAAAATAATGCACAAATTGTGCCTACAACCAGTCAAAATAGCAAAGCAATAAAGCCTACAAATAGAAAGCAAGAAGAAGAAAAACATCCAAAAACCAAACTGTTGTGCGAGCACGAATCCTCCATCTCCAGACTTCGTTTTACCAATCCGTCCGTTGAAAATGAAGACATGAATGTTGTGAACCGGCTATCCAAAATTCATCCCGATCCAACGGTTAACAAACGCATAATCAATGTTTTGTGGAAATTGATTTAACAAAATCGAGAATAGGGTTTACTCTTCTCTTTTCTCTTTTGGTGGTTGCCTTTTCTTTTCAAATAGTCTCTCTCTCACAATCCTAATTAGACCACTCTCCACTTAAATAAGTGAGGCACATGGACAATAACATTTGGACCTTTCTCCACATAGGAAGGGAGCCCAATACCCAACAAATCTCCCCCTCACAAATATGTGGAGATTATCGCCAAATCGGCGATATCATAACAAATGTCAAACTTTCCTCTTAGTAATACTTTAGTCATCATATCAGAACCATTATAATCAGTATGAACTTTAGCCAACTCCAACAACTTAGCTTTCAAAACATCACGTATCCAGTGATACCTTACATCGATGTGTTTGAACTTGCTATGAAACATCAAATTCTTACTAAGATGAATAGCACTTTGCTATCGACAAATAATACATATTTGTTCTGAATAAACCCAAGCTCTTGCAAGAATTTCTTCAACCAAATCAACTCTTTGCATGCTTCGGTAATGGCAATGAACTCTACCTCAGTTGTAGACAATTCTACACATTTCTGTAATCTCGACTGCAAAGCCACAACTCCCTCTGCAAATTAAATCATATAGGCTGAAGTGGACTTCCTTGACTCAATATCTCAAGCCATATTTGATTTGGAGTACCCCACCAAAAGAGGTTTGTCACCTCCAAAACAAAGCCCCATACATCTAGTGCCACGAAGATACCTCAAAATCCATTTTACAGCATTCCAATGCTCTCTACCTGGATTTGACAAAAATCTATTGACTGTACCAACAACATGTGCCATATTTGGTCTTGTACACACCATTAGTTACATCAAACTACCCACAACAGAAGCATAAGGAACTCGTTCCATGTCTCTTTTCTCAACTTCACTAGAAGGACTTTGTTTAGAACTCAACTAAAAATGAGTAGCAATAGGAGTACTTACAGCCTTCAAGTTTTCCATTTGAAACCTTTGCAACACTCTCTCAATATAGTGTTCTTGTGACATCCAAATTTTCTTATCCTTTCTGTCACGCATGATTCTTATACCAAGAATCTGTTTAATTGCTCCCATGTCTTTCATGGCAAAAGACTCGTCCAACTACCTCTTTAACTTGTCAATCTTGGAAATAGTTTTCTCAACAATAAGTATGTCATCAACATATAATAACAGGATAATGAAATCATCGTTATAAAATATTCTAACAAATAAACAATGGTCAGATGTAATCTTCATGTATCCTTGGTCACACATAACAGACTCAAACTTTTTGTACCACTGCCTTGGAGCTTGCTTCAAACTGTATAGACTCTTTCTTGGTCTACACACATAGTCTTCCTTGCCTTCAACAAGAAAACCATCAGGTTGCTTCATGTAAATCTCTTCCTCCAAATAATCATGAAGGAAAACCGTTTTTACGTCCATTTGCTCTACCTCTAAGTCAAGAGTAGCTGCCAAACTCAACACAGTTCTAATTGATGACTTTTTTTACCACAAGTGAGAAAATCTCATTAAAATCAACACCCTTTCTTTGATGGAAAACTTTCACCACTAATCTGGCTTTATACATTAGAGACTTTTAGTTAATCTCAAGTTTCACTCTACAGATCCACCTGTTTTCCAAAGCCTTTTTGCCTTTTGGCAACTTCACCAAATCATGAGTGTGATTATCATGCAAGGATTTCATCTCGTCATGCATTGCATCCAACCACTTTTTACTTTTGTCACTCTCCATAGCCTCTCAAAAACACCCAGGTTCCCCTTCATCAATCCAATTCACATACTCATTAGAAACATACCTTGTAGGTTGTGGTCTATACCTCTTAGACCTCTTGAGTTGGGTTAGAGATGATCTAGAAGCATCACTAAGATTCTCATTGTGTGACAACTCATGATCTTCACTAGTTGGAATGTTTACCTCATCTCTAAGTCGATGATCATCAACATAATCATGTGGCTCATCATTCTAAATATTACCATCGGTAGTATCCAAATTAGGAACAAGTGACCGAACTGGATTACCATCAAGTAAGACGTTATCTCTCTCAGGTGTATTCTTCTTTGATGGAAGCCTTTCAACACAGTTCTCATATTTGCATTCATCCTTCAAGCAAGTCAAATAACCCTTTAACCAAGAGCTCTGATGCCACTCTGATGGGAATAAATACAAAAATACGATAACAAGTAATACATAATAGATATAAACTTCCCCCAACTTGCAAGAACCCGTTAGCGTAAAAAACACCGATATTTTAAGATCGAAAACCCCTCAATGCAAGGGCAAAAAACCACGGGTCGTCTAGACCAAAGAAATAGATCCACTATAATCAAATAAGGGTACAAGAGAGTCTCAAAATGATGCACAAATTGTACCTACAACCAACCAAAATAGCAAAGCACTAAAGCCTACAAATGAAAAGCAAGAAGAAGAAGAAGAAAAACATCCAAAAAAACCTTTTGCTATGCGAGCACGTCCTCCCCCTCAATATGTCGTTTCGTCGATCCGACTGTTGCAAACGAATATCTGAATGATACAAACATGTTTTCCAACAATCAGCTTGATCCAACAGTTAACGAATGCGCAATCGATGTTTTTTGGAAAATGATTTAACAAAATCGAGAATAAAGTTTACTCTTCTCTTTTCTCTTTTGGTGGTTGTCTTTTCTTTCAAAAAGTCTCTCTCTTACAACCCTAATTAGACCACTCTCCACTTAAATTAGTGAGGTACATGGGATATAATATTTGGATCTTTCTCCACACAGGAAGGGAGCCCAATACCCAACAAGAAGTAGTATGAGCATGAAATAGGAATCATCTAGAAGTTCATTTATTTGATGGTTTGAATCTCTTCATCTTATGTAATTCACAGACAACACATCAGCAAGTGTCACAAACAAGATTTTTGTTGAAGTAGATTGAACTATAAGTAATATACAAAAATTCTCTCATGGAAGATCATCATGTATTTTATTATTTGATCCATCCTCAAAAGTACTTAAGCATGATCAAATAGTTCATATAATATTCAAGTATCTTATTGATTGATCAAACTCTTGAAAAAAATAAAAACCCCAAATAGACTACCTTGACAATCCTCGTACTAACAAATATGAAGTTGTTCATCTATCTTCTCAAGAGAATAGGTTTGCTTCTAATTCACTGTGTATGTGAATCAATTGAAAATTATTGATATGAAAGTCAAAGCACAAAAGCAAAAGATTGCATATAGTGATGTATGTGTTAGAAGAAGGATAGATCAGAACCGAGTTAATTAGGTATTTGCTTAAAAGATCATCTAAAAGAGAAATTGGCTAACTTTAATAAGACAAGAGTAAGAAAAAAAATTACTAAATCACTTATGTTTGTCTTCTTGTCAGGTACTCTGCAATTTATTTTATAATTTTTTGCACTTTATCATAAAGATCATATCTTGAAAAAAAATTACCAAATCACTTATATCTCTGATTTTTATGAGTAAGAGAATAGGTTTGCTTCTAATTCACTATGTATGTGAATCAATTGAAAATTATTTCTATGAAAGTCAAAGCACAAAAGCAAAAGATTGCATATATTGATGTATGTGTTAGAAGAAGGATAGATCAGAACCGAGTTAATTCAGTATTTGCTTAAAAGATCATCTAAAAGAGAAATTGGCTAACTTTAATAATACAAGAGTAAGAAAAAAAATTACTAAATCACTTATGTTTGTTTTCTTGTCAGGTACTCTGCAATTTATTTTATAATTTTTTGCACTTTATCATAAAGATCATATCTTGAAAAAAAATTACCAAATCACTTATATCTGTGATTTCTATGACTATTATTATCTTCTTTTTATGTTAATTTATTTTGATTTTCATTTTTTTCTATCTCCTTGTGTAAGATCTTTTTGAAAAAAAAAATTATCTTCTATGTCCTTAACTCTTCAACTTCCTCTTCCACTCATTGTGCCGAACCATTTAACTTTTTTTCTTTTTTCTTCTTCCACTTGACTTAATTGTTTCTTCATGTCTTCCTCTGAGTGACATAATGACAATTTCTTATGATCACAACACTTTATGTTATAACTTCTCAAGAAAATCAATTATCACTTTTCCTTGAAAAATTGTGAAATTTTTCGCTTGGAAGTTCAAATAAATATTTTTAATTTAAACTTGCTTTTGCCTTTGTTGTTTCTATCTCCATCATCTTATTTCGTTAATTCATTTTTATCATCATGGATAGTCATCCAATCACACAATAAGGAGCACATAATTTTGTTGTTCATATTGAACTCTTTTGACCTAAAAGATCTTTCTATTCATGGATATGATCTTTATGATGAACTTAAAGCTATGGGTATCTTCTTGTATGTGATCATGAATGAAAAATCAATCTTCATCAAACTTGTCTAAGAGTTATGGCCAACAGGCTCTGCAAACAACAAAAGTTTATTCGAGTTTATTTGACGTCATAAAGTGACCATCTCTAAGAATGTTCTTAGGGATGTGTTAAAATATTCAAGTTTTTGATAATCCTCCATCAACTTCATCTCTCCCTAAAGATGATGAAAAAGAATTTCAGCATACGATATTCCAAATTCCATATGGAAAGAAGTACACACACTTATATCCCAAGTTTAAAGTCTTGTACAAAATCATTTTAGGATGTATTTGTCTTGGTAACTATGCATCTCAAGTAATTACAAAAGAACACAGGATAATCTTTTGGAACTTCGTAAAAATATAAAACCGAATTTATCTGCAATTATCTTCAAAGTTACCTCTAAAGCTGTTAGACTCTCTACGAGTAAAATAATAGATGGTATACCTTGCGGAAGAACAATTTCAAGCTCCATAGAGTTCTATGGTATTCTAGGTCAACTCAAGGAATCTTTAAATTATTTTTTAAGACAGTCGTGGTCAACTTATGAGGGTATGATTGTCACATACGACACTATACGAACATTAATACTCAATCTCATGAGTTTCTTAAGCGTCCTATCTATAATGAAAACGAAGAACAGTCTTTAGAGATTTCATCAGAAGAAACCTCTTCAAAGGGTGTAAGACGTTTATTTATTTTTTTATTTTTTTTATTTTTTTTTCAGCTTTTAGTTTTAAATTTTGATTTATCTCTTTATATTAGTGGTTGTAATCTTTATAATTACTAATGATTTTTTTCTTCCTTCTTTTAGTTCTTTTTTAGTATCCACTCTATTACTTTTTTGTTCTGTCTTATTTGGTATCTATCGGTTTTAATTATTTCTCAATCAATTGTGTGTCTATTGTATGAGTGTTTAATTTTCTCTTAAGCAATCTTAGTTATATTTATTATTTTCAGTACTTATGTGTGCCTCTTTTGTTTAATTATTTAAATTGTTTATATTCTTGTTCAATCTTGTTGAATATATTTTACTTCATAGAGCATTTGTTTTAGAATAAGTCTTATAAGGACTCTATTCATCACATAGCATGTGACGCTTACCACGTCAGCCCAGAAAAACATTGGAAGGTTAGTCTCATTGAGCATCGTCTACACTAGCTCTTCAAGAGACCTATTCTTCCTCTCCACGCCATTTTGTTTTAGAGTTCTCGGTGACGATAAAGTATGCTCTACTTCATATTCATCACAAAAATCCCCATTTTAAAACTCACTACCATGATCACTTTTGATTGATGCAATTTTTAAACCTTTTTCATTTTGAATAACCTTACCAAGTTTTTGAAAGGCACCAAAAGCATCATTTTTATGAGAAATAAACAATTTCCAAGTATATTGAGAATGATCATCAACAATCACAAGTACAAAGTAATTGTCACCAAAGCTTATAGTTCTAAAAAGATCCATATGTAAAAGTTGTAAAGGACGATTTGTAGAACCATTTTTTTTATTTAAATAAAGGCCTCTACTTGTTTTCCTTTATGACAAGTGTCACAAACTTTTTCTTTTTGAAATTGATCTTTGATAGATCAATTACTATGTCCTTGGGAACAAGTTTATTTAAATGATCCATGTGGATGTGAGTTATTCTCCTATGTCATAAACAATTTTCATCTTCTTTACTAATTATACAACATGCATCATTTGAAGGTAGATCATTTAGATCAAAATATAGGTATTTCTAACTCTTTGATCAACCAAAATAGTTTTTTTATTTATTTAGAGAATCCTGATGGGAAATTCAACAACAAATACAATAACAACTCTAACAGAGCAATATGCAGCGGATAATCAATTTCTCAAACTTGCAAGAATCTGTGAGGAGCAATCAACAAATAATCACAGCAACTAAAATCACCAATCACAAATGACACAATAATTTTTAACGTGGAAAAAACCTTCTCAATTGAGAAGTAAACAACCACGGGACCAAGCCAGTAATAAAGCTCCACTATGATCAAAATATGGGTACAAAGAGTTTCTAATATGGCACAAATTCGTGCTCAGTAACCAGCCAAAAACAGCAAGGTAACTAGCACAACAATCAGCCAACACAATGAGAAAACAAACATGAAATTGAGAAAAAAAGTTCAGCAAAAAAACCAGAAAAACTGCTGCTGTCCGAGTCCAATTTCTCCCACCTCAGACCTCTGATCGACGATCCAAACGGTCAGAATGAAGTACCACGAGTCACGAACCTGCTGTCCAAATTTCAGCCCGATCCGACGGTGAACGAAGGAGAAATCGCGAATTTAGTGCAGCTGCTCTGTTTTATGCGAAAATAGGGTTTGCTCTTCCTCTCTCACTTTTCTCTTTGCCTCTCTCTCTGAATTCAGCTCTTTCACACCCACTAATCTGACCTCTCTCCACTTGGATAAGTGAGACACATGGACTTGCACATATTGGGCCTTTCTCCACATAGGAAGGGAGCCCAAAACCCAACATAGTAGTGTGTGATTTGAATTTTGGATTTTATGAAATTTAAATGGTTTTAGTGTGGGAATTAGGATTGTGAATTTTAGTGTGTGAATTATGACTTTGTAATTGTTTATTGTTTTTCTGATTAGTGTAGTATGGATGTGGGATTGTGAATTTGTGAACTGTTTTACTTTGTAATGTGAGTTGTAACCTTGATAATTGTGAACTGTTTATTTGAATACATTGTGTAATTAATTTGTGTATTTTTTTGGGAGTGATATGATATTTAAACATAATAAATTTGATGCATTTTTCAAAAAGAAAGTTTCCAACAAAGATGAAAATTGTAAAACGGATACATTTTATTTGATTGAATTGTGTGAGCACTAAAAACTTGTGTGACTTGTGAAAATTGTTAAACTTGTGTGAATTGAGGTTCTAACTTTTCCAACTTGTCAATTATGTATAAATTGTGGGAATCTCTAACAAAAACTATATGGCTTTCAATTATAATATTTAAGGTAATACTTGTCGCTCCCCCAATATTTTGTGTCAAATCCGCCACTAGCCATGGATCAAGATTAGTTGGTGTATCGATCCAGAATGACAAAGTAGTGATTTATGCTTTGAGGCAGCTAAAAGTACAAGAAAGGAATTATCATAACCCTTCTTCTTGTTCCTGTCACGCATGATTCTTATACCAAGAATCTGCTTAGCAGCTCCCATGTCTTTCATGGCAAATGACTCGCCCAATTGCTTCTTCAACCTGTCAATCATGGAAATATTTTTCCCAACAATAAGCATGTCATCAACATACAATAACAAGATAATGAAATCATCATCAGCAAACTTTTTAACAAAGACACAGTGATCAGAAGTAGTCTTCTTGTAGCCTTGCTCACACATAACTGACTCAAACTTCTTGTACCACTGACGCGGGGCCTGCTTCAAACCATATAGACTCTTTCTGAGCCTACACACATAGTCTTCTTTGCCTTTAACAAGAAAACCATCAGGTTGCTTCATGTAAATCTCTTCCTCCAAATCACCATGAAGGAAAGCAGTTTTTACATCCATTTGCTCTACCTCCAAATCAAGAGTAGCAGCCAAACTCAACACAGTTCTAATGGATGACATCTTCACCACAAGAGAAAAAATCTCATTGAAATCAACACCCTTTCTCTGTCTGAAACCTCTCACAACTAATCTGGCTTTATATCTTGGAGATGTAGAATTGCTATCTTGCTTCACTCTGAAGATCCACCTGTTTTCCAAAGCCTTCTTTCCCTTAGGCAGTTTCACCAAATCAAAAGTGTGATTATCATGCAAAGACTTCATTTCATCTTGCATAGCATTCAGCCATTTCTTCTTTTCATCACTCTGCATGGCTTCATCATAACATTCAGGTTCGCCTCCATCAGTCAAGGTAACATAGTCATCAGAAGGATACCTGGTGGATGGTTTCCTCTGCCTAGTAGACCTCCAAACTTGAGCTTGAGGTGGTTCAGGAGCATCACCAAGATCCTCATCTTGTGACATCTCATGTTCTTCTTCAGCATCATCATTAGGAACATCAAAATCATCTCCAAGCTGCTGATCACCAACATCACCATGTTGCTCATCATTCTGAACATTATTTTCAGCAGTATCCAGATCATGTGTAGGCATCCGAACTGGATCAACATCAGACAAACCATTATCAATCTCAGGTGTAGTCTTCTCCATCTTATCAATGTCTTCAATGGTTTGGTCTTCCATGAACTTCACATCACGGCTTCTAACAGCTTTCTTCTCAACTGGATCAAACAGCTTGTAGCCAAATTCATCCTGACCATAACCGATAAAGATGCACTGTCTTGTCTTCCCATCCAACTTGGATCTCTCATCCTTTGGAACATGCACATATGCTTTGCAACCGAAGACACGCAAATGATCATACCTGACATTCTTGCCAAACCAAATCTTGTCTGGCACCTCAGCATTCAAAGCACCTGCAGGACTCAGATTAATAACATGCACTGCCATGTACAATGCTTCACCCCAGAAATGCTTAGGCAACTTTGCTTCAGAAAGCATACACCTAACTCTTTCAATCAATGTCCTGTTCATTCTCTCTGCTAAACCATTCAGCTGAGGGGTTTTAGGAGGAGTCTTTTCATGTCTGATACCGTGCTGCTTGCAATAAACATCAAATGGTCCACAATACTCACCACCATTGTCAGTACGAATGCATTTCAACTTCTTGCCTGACTGTCTCTCCACCATAACATGGAACTCTTTGAATTTCTCCAGAACTTGGTCTTTTGTCTTCAAAGCATAGACCCAAAGCTTTCTGGAACAATCATCAATAAAAGTAACAAAGTAAAGTGCACCACTAATTGACTTTACCTTCAACGGGCCACAAACATCAGAATGCACCAATTCAAGCAACTCTGACTTCCTTGAGGAAGGATGTTTCTTGAAGGATACTCTAGTCTGCTTACCAGCCATGCAATGAGAACATTTCTCCAACTCTGCACTCTTTAATCCCGGAAGTACATCCTTTTTAGCTAAACAATTCAGCCCCTTTTCACTGATATGACTAAGCCTGCGGTGCCACAAAGAAGCCTCCATATCCATGGCATTCACACTGTCTTTAGCAACCAATGCTTTAGTCCAATACAGTTTATTAATTTTCTCCCCTCTGGCCACAACTAAGTTACCTCTGGTGAGTTTCCATTTTCCTGAACCAAAGTGATTATCATAACCACCATCATCAAGCATCTGCACAGAGATCAAATTAAAGCGAACATCTGGAGCATGTTTGACTCCTCTAAGCAACAACTGCACTCCCATGTTGGTCTGCAAACAAACATCACCAATACCAACTACCTTGGACACACCATCATTACCCATCTTCAACACTCCAAAGTCACCAGAAGTGTAAGATGTGAAGAACTCCTTCCTTGGTGTAACATGCAGTGTAGCACCACTATCAATAATCCACATGCTCTCATCTGATACAAGATTGACTGAGTCATAGTCACGGAGAATAATCAGATCATCACAAGTAGCAGTAGTAACACGGTCATCATCATCATGATTCTTATCTCTCTGCTTACTGTTATTGTTTTTGCTCTCCCTTTTCCATATGAAACAGTTCCTCTGTATGTGCCCCATTTTGTGACAATAATTGCACTCCACATTCTTGTGTCTGGACTTGGACTTACTTCTGTTGTTCTCTCTACTCGCACTTCTGTTATTCTGTCTATTCCCTTTCGGTTCCTTTCTTTGACTTCGGCCCCTGTTCTCAGTGACAAGTACCTCGGAATGAGATGAAGTACCTTGTGCCTTCCTTCTCATCTCCTCATTAAGAACACTTCCCTTTACACTTTGCAAAGAGACAACACCATCAGAAGCTGAGTTTGTAATTGAAACCCGAAAAGTTTCCCAAGAATCTGGTAGAGTATTCAGTAGCCATAGTCCCAACACTTCATCATCAAATTTGATACCCATACCTGACAATTGATCTAGGAGCCCTTGAAAATCATTTAAATGATCTGAAATAGAAGTCCCCTCCTTGTACCTCAAATTCATCAAGGAGTTCAACAAATACAACTTATTATTCCCTGATTTAGAAGCATACAAAGATTCAATCTTCTTCCACAAGGATCTTGCATGTTCCTCATTAGCAATGTGATTATAAACATTGTCTTCTACATATTGCCGAATAAAACCACAGACCTGCTGATGTTCAAAGCTCCAATCATCATCAGTCTTGGATTCTGGCTTCTCAGTAGCAAACACAGGAAGATGCAAATTCTTCACAAATAACAGATCCTTCATTTTTCCCTTCCATAAGTGATAATTAGTGCCATTCAAACAAATCATTCTATTTGTATTTGCCTCCATCATTCAAACAAGTCAAACAGCCCCTTAACCAAAGAGCTCTGATGCCACTCTGATGGGAAATTCAACAACAAATATAATAACAACTCTAACAGAGCAATATGCAGCGGATAATCAATTTCCCAAACTTGCAAGAATCTGTGAGGAGCAATCAACAAATAATCACAGCAACTAAAATCACCAATCCCAAATGACACAATAATTTTTAACGTGGAAAAAACCTTCTCAATTGAGAAGTAAACAACCACGGGACCAAGCCAGTAATAAAGCTCCACTATGATCAAAATATGGGTACAAAGAGTTTCTAATATGGCACAAATTCGTGCTCAGTAACCAGCCAAAAACAGCAAGGTAACTAGCACAACAATCAGCCAACACAATGAGAAAACAAACATGAAATTGAGAAAAAAAAGTTCAGCAAAAAAAACCAGAAACGCTGCTGCTGTCCGAGTCCAATTTCTCCCACCTCAGACCTCTGATCGACTATCCAAACGGTCAGAATGAAGTACCACGAGTCGCGAACCTGCTGTCCAAATTTCAGCCCGATCTGACGGTGAACGAAGGAGAAATCGCGAATTTAGTGCAGCTGCTCTGTTTTATGCGAAAATAGGGTTTGCTCTTCCTCTCTCACTTTTCTCTTTACTTCTCTCTCTGAATTCAGCTCTTTCACACCCACTAATCTGACCTCTCTCCACTTGGATAAGTGAGACACATGGACTTGCACATATTGGGCCTTTCTCCACATAGGAAGGGAGCCCAAAACCCAACAAATCCATGACCTTGCATTTAGAAGAATCAAATACAACTTCATTACCTTTTTAGTTGACTAATACTTAGCAAATTGTGTTCATGCCATCAACATGTAAAACATTCTTAATTATGGTGTTAGGGCTCTTACCAATTGTACCAATACTGATGATTGTACCTTTGTTGTTATCCATCAAAGAAAACCACCCTTTTTGGAAGTCTGGAAGAAGAACTTATTTTTGTCTCTAGTAATGTGCTTTGAACGACCACTATCAAGTTTTAACTTTTGGTACCCAAACCACTTTGAGTCCTTGTGTGTTAGTTTTTGCCATTATACAATTTGCAAAGCACCTACTCTAGTAGTTCATTTCCTTTCTAACATTGCAAATAGAAGGTGTATCATATTTTATACCACAATTAAAGCATTTGAGAAAGGGACTATTAGAGGTCGAGTTTGGGCTAAAAAAATTCTTGGAATGTTTTTCATGATTCTTTGAATGGTAGCCCAAACTGGTGTTATCATAGGTTCCCCTGTGATTTCCCAAAATGATGTTCAAATTAATTATCCCCATTCGCAAGTGTGTTATGCAAGTCTTCAACTTTATTTTTTAAAACATCAAATTCATAACACTTTGGAATTTCTTCCTCTTTGCTTTCACTAGAGGTACTAGAATGGATCTCACTTACAAAAATTTGTCTCTCTTTAAGAATTTCTATTTCCTTGTTAAAAGTGACAATTTTTTTATTCAAGATTGGAAATATTTTTCTTAGATCCTTGATTAAAATGACTATTCATCTCATGACAATTTTTCTAAGTTTATTTTATTCAGCATTCAATTCTTCACAAATGGTTAGTAACTCATCATAAGTTAAATTACATTCGGTTTCAAAAGCGTTTACCTTGTTTTCTTCCTGGTTTGCCATCAGACATAGGTTTTCTTCTTCATTTTCGAGTTGTTGGATGAATCCATATTATTTTCATCCCAAGTGATGTATGCACATCTTTCTTTTGGGTTCCTTTGTGGTCAGTTGTCCATCATTTCATGTTTCTTTTGAGTTTGAGGACATTTAGGTTTTATGTGACCTTTCTTTTAGCTTGCTCATTCTTTTTGGATGGGCTTGAAACTTGCTTGTTTTTTTCCTTTGAGTCTCAGGTAACTTTTGTATATCAAGCTTGTGTCTTCATCTTTGAGGCTGCCATAGTTTTCTACATCACTTTCTTTGATGTTTTCTTTAAGTCCAAGACCTTTTTTTTATCTTGTCACCTTCTTCGCTTCGAGCAAGGAGATTTAGTTCAAGCTTGTGTTCCTGCAACTTATCAAACAAATTTATCAAATCCATTGAAGCTAAGTCCTTAGATTCTGATATCGCAGTTACTTTAGGTTGTTAGCTACAATTTAAGCATATAACAACTTTGTTAATCGAATCCTCATTCTCGAAAAATTTCCCAAGATTTCTAAGATGATTAACAATGTGGATGAAATGTTTTTTTATATCTTGGATATTTTCGTCGAGTTTTATCCTAGTCCTTTTGACCTCAGTAGTGCCTTCATGTATCACTTGAAAAGTGTCCCATATTTCTTTTGCGTTTTTACAATGTGAGATTCACTGTAACTCATCCATGCTAATGGCAAGAAACTTTTGACAACCTAAGAGAATTCTACAAACAAAATTTATACAAAGAATAATCTATGTAAAATAGATTGGTGATATGGTTTACACCAACAATTAGAAATTTATTTAAATCAATCAAATTGTTTTATACATTTGAATTAATATATGATTAAATTGTATTATCCTATCAACAAGAATTAAACATCCGAAGAGAGACTATGTGTTAATTCAAACACATACTTGAATCAATGTACTACAGTTTTTGGATACTTGTATGCTATTGGAATTTTAGTGGATTAAATCATTAACTATATTGAGGCAAAATATCTATGTATGGGGAGAACTAGATGTAACAAAAATTATTGTGATCTAGTATAAAAATATTTGTGTCTCTTTTGTATCTCAACCTTGTTATTTATTTGAGTTCTTTATGATTCAATTTTTCTTTAGTCCAACTGATTTATATATAATCATAAGTTGAATGTTTTGATGAAGAACATACTTTTTTGTTTTGCAACTAAATTATTTTTGGAAATGGTTAACACAACTCAAACTTCTCTCACCCTTAACTATGAGTTCATATAATATCTCTCTCAAGTGTGAATTCATCCATCCATATGGATATGCACCCCCTCATGCAGAAGCTATTTTCATCCACATTTTATTGCTTTCTCTTAAGCTGTTGCACATTAATGGACGCATCGTCTAAACACCTTTCATTAAGAAGAATTTTGATATAAGCAGTTAGTCAAATCCTTGTTTACCATCAACTCTGATACCATTGTTGGTAAGGGTGTTCATGGTGCAAAAACTGCACTGGATAAGACCACATTAACGGTTTGATACAGTTTTTGAAAACCACTTTCGAATATAGTTAAATGCAATTCTGAACCTATTTGAAACTGATTTGTAAATATAAACCAATTTAATATTTTGAATAATTTTTAAGTTAAAATAGATTTCGAACAAGTTCTTCGAGAAAAGAATTTGAAATTCAATTGACAAAAAAATTTAAATTATTTTTGAGAAAAATGGATATAAAAATTTTCCCGATAAAGTTTTTCGATTATTTTTCAAAAATAAATTTTGAAAAAAAAATTCGAGATTATTGAGAAAAATAGATATAAAAAAATTCGAGAAAAAAGTTCTTATTATTTTTTGAAAAAAAAAATCAAAATTTTTTTTATTTTTTTTTCTCAAAAATTTTCATTAAAAAAAATTATTTCAACTTTTTTTTAAAGGTTTGTGTATCTTTTTAGAAAAAATAAATTTCAAAAATTTACTAAGATAAAAAATCTTAATTGAGTTTAAAATGGTTTTAAAACTGTTAAGCAGATTTGGCTTAATTGTAGTTTTGATCCATCTATTATTATCAATTCACATAATTGGTCTCCCTATTTTAAAAGTTGACAATTTTAGTCTCTCCCTCAAATTTTTTAAATAAAAAATCACGATTTGACATATTTTGAATGATGTGACATACAATTCTATAATATAGAACCATCTAGATGCATTAATTATTCATATGTTATTAATTAAAATAAAAATATGAAAAAATTTCAAAGTTGAAATCTAAGTTTTTATGGCATTTTCACTAGGCCAAAAGCAACCTTTTACAACACTTTTTTTAAGCTTTAAACGCTATAATATATAGTGTTGTTAAAAGATACAACAGCACTGTTGACACCTAATTTTGTTCAGATTTTATTTATTTTTTACTTTTTTTAAAAAAAGGAAATAATAACAATAATAATAATATATAAATATATGTGAACAAATATAAAAATAAAAATAAATAATTAGGGCTATAAACTTTAGACAATCACATGTGTTTCCAGTTCTAGTTTGCCTCTAATTCCTATTCAGACTCTTTTCTAAAATATAAAAATACTAAAGGTATGGAATTGAATGAAAAGAAACCGAAAAGAAATGGATTGATGGTCATAAAAATCGATATAATGATGATCAAATTGAATGAAAATAAATCGAAAAGAAATAATATGATGGTCATAAAAATTGGTATAATGACGATCAAATTAAATGAAAAAAAAACCGAAAAGAAATGGATTGATGTTCATAAAAATCGGTATAATGAGTATCATTTGAATGAAAAGAAACATATTAATAGTAATAAAAATGGTGGTTAATTAACAATTATTCTTTTATCTTTTCTAAATATTTTCTCCCCGTCCATTTTTATTGACATTATTGTTGTTATAGAGGTTTTCTGTATGATGCATATATGACATTAATTTTTTTTTTTTTTGTTTTGGCGATTAAATTTTGGAATGAACTAATAAAAATCAAGTCGGTTGTAATACGATCGTTTTTATTTTCATTCGATTGTGACATCTCGTCTTTATTTTTGTTTTCTTTCTTGCGTGTTAGATTTTAAACTACGTGAGTTTTGATTTCCCTATTGCACCTGGGGATACGTAGGAACAAGGTCTTTCCCATGTCAAACCAAATTAATAAAAAAAAATTCCTTCTTTTATTAATTAAAATAATTTCTTTTTTTTTTATTATTCTTTTTGGGGTAAAAATAAGTAAATAGTCTGTATATAATTAATTATAGGGTAACCATTTTAACGGACGTTGTAGGGTGGTAATACTTTCCCTCCTCATAATCGACTCCCGAATCCGATTTTTTTTTGTTCAAAAATCATTATTTTAGATTTTATCCAATTCCACCTATTAACAAATTATATAACTTTCAGTTCGATCACATACTGACACCAGTCTTCCTTTATTTCAATTAGATCACTTTCAAAGTATGTTGAATTGGAGTTGTCAAAGTACTATGTGATATAATATTTGAACATAAATAAGTTAAAATCAAACATATATATATATATATATATGAAAATATAATGAAACTAACGTACCGTTTCTGGAATTATATTTTGATTCGAATCAACAATCTCCTTTATCAATTGCGGTATATAGTATATGCAATCTATGTTTTTAGTTTGGCGATGACACTATAAAATAAAACATGTACGCCAATAAATATTTATGCATTGATTGTAAATGAAATTTTAAAGGCGTATTATTAAGTTCTATAATAAAAATTTCAAACCTTTATTGGAATTCATGTAATGTTGTTTGACTTATGCTTCGACACTGTAGCACCCCTATGAGCGCGGAAAACTTGTAAAGCACTATCAAATAAATGTGATTATTATTCAATTACCAAACACATTATTTATATATGTAAGAAATAAATGAATATTACTTACGTATTGAATATATTCTTTACAAAAAAATAAATGAATATTACTTACGTATCGAATATACGCGTGTACACCAACTTTTCATACAAAAACCATCAATGAAAATATCAAATTAGATTAATTACCAATAAACGTGGCAGTGATGCAACTAAAAATAATTGCCAACATATTAGCTTATGGGCAGTGATGCAATTACCTAATGTATATGCTGATGATAGTAGCACTCAGCTCCTTATGATTGAGAAGTTCATATATGTGCTCTTTATCAAGTAATTCTTCATACTCATCTCCGAAAATACCTTTCTCCATAAGTATGATATGTGAATCATTGTTGTCCATATTAATTTTTGCTTGTATGTCATGACACGACCCAAATCGAGAAAGGCGTGGATGACTTATTTTAGGAGCAACAACTGATTTTCCATGAACCTGCATTTGCGGTGCGGCTGATTTATGGCAGATTTTCGGTGCGGCAGGTTTTGCTTGAATATGAAAAAATTAGATTGACCGGTTTGTTAATTATTATAGTAAGCTAATCATTTCATATTCAATTGATGTATATGTCAAACCTTTTTTGGTGAAGTGACTGATTCGTTTTGAGGAATCTTCTTATCATTCCCTTTAGACTTTGTAAGAATCTAAATAAATATGAAATTAAAGTTAACAACGGAAAAATCGGCAATTAAACATAATCAATCATAATCATACAATTAAACATACATATCAATTAAACATATCGTATTTATGCCAACAAGATTTTTGGGCCATGCCACGTAACTACATATTGCTTCTCCCAAAAACTTCATATATCCATCGTTTTCAGGTATAGACAATGGTGCAAGTGGTTCAAAAGCAATCACAGGTGAAACTTTAATATGGCTAACAGGGATCAGAGTATGATGTAATATTTCTCCTAAGGTATTGTACAATTTTCCTTTTCCAACCATGCAATGAGTAGAGGAGGACAAATATAGCACCCAAAATGAGACACCCAAAATGAGACACCCTAAATCAATGGTTAATACATAAGTATGTGAAACAATTAGGTTGAATGAATTTCTTATTTCATTAAATAATTAATTACCTCCGGAAGACTTTTACGACCAATGTTGCAACTACCATTTTCACTATCTAGTTGTATTTCACATTGACACTCTGGAAGTTTCTTTTCCTTATTCGTTTTCACCAAAAATGCAACTTACTCTGTTAGGATTTTGAGCTTATCCACTACTTCCTCATTAGATGGATTTGTGCACTTCTCATGTGAAAAATAGCTTTTTGGAGTTACGCCAAATCATTTACCTCTCACACGGCCAGAATATTCAGGAACCTTAAATACCTTACCAAGTACGTCCCTACAACTAACTTGTTTATTCTTCTTTGGATTTTCATAACATTGTTCTTGGTTTTCCTAAAACACATATATGATTAAAAAGATAAGTTCAATATCATTTTTAAAATACAATATTAAAAAATATTAAAGTGATAATATACTTACACATTTTGTTATCACTTGTTGAACATTTTTATTATCAACTATTACATCTTTATTCAAACGAGCCTCCTTCCACAAAATATGATGACCTAATGGTTGATCGGATTTCGTCTCTTGAAGCTATTCGTTAAGACATAAACAAAATATTAGTTAGAAACTATAGTTTATAATCTACCATATTATATAAAAGTGATGTTTACTTACAATTTTTTGCTCCAAACATGCATACCCCATACGCGATTATTTGTATGGATGCATTGGATTTTTGCTCTCTCCCAATTTTCCGTACATATACTCTACATAAAAAAAAATAACGATCGTATAAAAAAATACGCTATGAATATGAATAAAACACGAATGTTAATAAATTAATATTACCACAAAATTGGGGTCTGCACGTTTAGCTACAAAAGCACTCCATTCTTCATTTGATATGTAGTGTTTGTATATTTTTGGAGCTTCAACATTCAAATTTCCATCACGATCTCTTAAGTAGCAATTTGACAAACGAGATCTAAATCCTCTGTGTATTTTTTCGGCAACTCTAAGCACATACTTTTTTCGCACCTCATCAACGTTAAAAGCTAACTGCAAACCAAATAAGATAGAGTATGAGTAAAAGTATTTCAATGGAAAAAAATTCTAAGTAAGAAAAAAGTGGAGTAAAAAAGTTACTTGTATATCATTCCACAATATACCTTTAGTATCCTTCAAAGCTTTATCTCTCCAATCATCAATTGTTATTGGGATATTTTGACGAACAACCGAACTAATGTAACTTACCATCATTGAACTGTAAGGTTCAATTGACTGACCACTTTGATTCCATCCCACCTAATAAACTCATAGAGTAAGTGCATGCTTTTAAAAAAGATAAAAAGTAAATTCTAAACAAAGTATAGTATACCTCAAACTTAATTCCATTACTTATTGCTTTGATGACTTTTTGCATAATAGTTGTCCCACGTTTAACTTCGTTTTCATAACTCTTCGTATTGACAACTTCATAATTTTGACGATCTAAATCATTATTTGAATCCATCTATCTACACATTTCACACAGTATAATTACAAGTTCAGTATAAATTCAACAAGTTCAACATGCAGTAGTCTAAGTAGCAGTATAAGTTCAACATGCAGTTTATTGACAACAACTCATTAATAAATACAATACTTGACAACAACAATCTCTGAGTTTAGGGTTACAATTTTTCTTAAGTAGGAACAACGAAAAGAGGGCACATAAATACATATGGAGAGGGTTTCTACGGAGGGTTCGCATGGATAATAGTGAAGAGGGTTCGTATGGAGAGGGTTCGTAGGGATAATAGTGAAGAGAATTTGTAGGGATAGTAGTGAAGAGGGAAAAGATGGTCAATAGGGTTCGTATGGAGAGTAATGAAGATGGAGAGTATGTAATGAAGATGAAAATGAGGAGGTTTCGAACTGTGAAGTTCGTAGGAGATTACGTAATGAAGAGGAAACTGAAGCGGTTTCTTATTATCAATTTACTTAAAGATCATTTTACAACATTTGTCCAAAAAACGCTTTAAAAGACCTAACTCTATTACATCGCTTTCTCAACAAGCGCTTTAAAAGACTATATAAAAAGCGCTTTAAAAAGACTATATAAAAGGCATTATATGAGCATTTTATTGCACTTATGGACAAAAAGCGTTGTAAATGATTAAAAACGTTGTATATGAGCATTTTTTAAAGCCTTTTACAGCGCTTATAGAACAATCGCTGTAAAATATTTATAATTTAATTTTTTGAAAGCCTTTTACAGCGTTTATGGAACAAGCGCTGTAAAATATTTTTAATTTAATTTTTAAAATCTTTTTAAAGCGTTGTAAAATGATTTGTAATTTAATTTTTAAAAGTCTTTTACAGCGCTTATGGATAAAAGCACTTTAAAATTACAAGTTTATGTTCAGTTCAAGTTAAATATGCTAAATTACAATTTCAGTTCAGTTTCTGTAAAATACCTATATTTGGATTTTTTTTTCCAAATAATTAGTTAAATACCTATAAATCAATGTTAAATTACATTATCAGTTCAAATTGGGATCAGTTCAAGTTCAAGGAAAATGCCCAGTCAAACATAGCTTTTTCAAGTTCAAGTTTAGTATAAGTAGAAAATCAAATATTGTTCAAGCTAAATGCTAAAAATACTCAGTTCTGGCAGGTCAAACATTTAAATTACATGAACTTAGTATTAATTACATGATGAGTTCAAATTACATGGCTTATATAAAACACTTAAACACCTTAAGATGCCCTTCTTCTTTTCCTGGTGGGATTCACATTTGTTTGTCTTTTAACGATACGAAATGATGGATTAATCCAAATTCCCTCATCATGATCATCTCTAAGATATAAATCATCATCAGTTGAATTAATTTCACGTGGTTGTGTTGTCGCAAAGAAATTATCATTATCAACATCTTCATCGTTATTGTTATCACAACTTATTTTATCAGTCGATAGCACAATGGATCAATTATCATCAGCAGGATCAGTGACATAAATCACTTGATGAGCTTGCGACGCTAAAATAAAAGGCTCATCTTTGTATCCCACCCTATTAAAATCGACAAGCAAGAACCCTAACTCATCAATCCAAACACCCTTATTATTATCGACCCACTTGCAATAAAAAATGGGAACATGAAACATTTTATAATCTAACTCCCATATATGCTCGATAACCCCAAAATATGATAGATTTGCATATATTGGGTTTTTGTCTTTAGCACTTGAGATATGCATCGCTTCAGCTACGAGAGTGACTCCGCTATTTTGCATAGTGGTTTGATCATCTTGTTCTTTGGTATAAAATATGTTGTCGTTAATTACATAACTCGTGTAAGAAAAGACATGTAAACTCAGACCATTTGCTAGCCACCTCAATCTCTGTGAAATTGAACCGGGGTCTATATCAAACTTTGAGTTAATGTGATTTTTTAGCCATGTTATAAAACTTCGATTGTGCTCTCGTGTTATCCAATTTTAATTCCTATTCATTTTCAAACAAGATAATTGATCCATGTGTATTGTCACATACGGTTGAACCTCATCATCATTGTGCAGAACATACAATTGTGCCTGCTCCCATTATGTCATTGATATAGTCATTACTCTCTTTCCAATTATCATTTCTCCTGTTATCCTTCCCGAATGACGAGACTTGGGAAGCCCTATGGATTCAACATTGGATAGATATTCAGTACAAAATTAAGTAGCTTCTTCGATAATGTACCGTTCAGAAATACAACATTTTGTTCGACTTCTAATTTTTACGTACCTTTTTAATATTTTCATATATCGTTCTATCGGATACATCCATCTCACATAAGTTGGCCCACAAAGTTGTGTCTCCTTAACAAGATGAATAGTAAGGTGAACCATTATATCAAAAAACGAGGATGGGAAATACATTTCAAGCTCACACAAAGTAACAACAATTTCCCTCTGCAATTTCGGTAATTTCTGAGGATCGATCCCTTTACTACAAATTTCCCTGAAGAAGAAACATAATTTAGTTATGGCTCATCGAACTTTTTTCAGATAAAATGGAACGTATATCTATTGGTAGCAAATGCTCTATTAGAACATGAAAATCATGGGTCTTCAAACCTTTTAACTTGAGGTCTTTCATACAAACTAAATTTTTAATGTTTGAAGAGTATCCTTCTGGAACTTTAACTTCGTGTAAAAATTTACATAAAACAATTTTTTCCTTTCTAGATAGAGTATGAGCAGCTGGAGGTAGAGATAAGTATGATTTCCTTTCTTTGCGTGACCCAATTTATTTCTTATTCCCATATCGACCAAGTCCAATCTTGCATTCGTATCATCCTTAGAATTTCCTAAAACATTGAGTAACATACCAATAACACTATCAAATAAATTTTTTTCGATATGCATCACATCAAGAAAATGTCTTATATATAATGACTTCCAATATGACAATTCAAAGAAAATTGACTTTTTCTTGCACCCAGTTTTGACAAGCTCTCCCGCAAAAGGTGTTGGTGGAATGGCCTCTATCCTTAGGAAGTTGTACACAATATTATTAACCAGATTATCCAATTCCTTCCTAAGTGATGAACTTAATATTAAAACCAACTTGTTTAATATTAATTCCAATTTAACAATAATAGATTCAAAACTTATTCAAAACTGAGATTTAAGAACACATGTATTATCAAGATAAAGAGTATAGAGATAAAGAAGTGTGCACCAGGGATTTTTATACTGGTTCAACTATCTATTTGATAGTCTACATTCAGTCCCGAAATCACTTACTGATTCCAGCCTTTACTAGAAATGATTTGAGTATGTTTACAGACTTTCCAGCACTTCAATGTGGGAAAACCCTAATAACGTTGTGCTCAACAATCCATGTCAATTACATGATGAATAGCCAAAGGCGGAAGCGTACCTGTGGGAATTGCCATTAATGAAATCATGCGATGATGATGATAGAGCCAATGGATTGGGTGATCTTCCTCAGCAGAACACCCTGAAGACCTTGCTCTCTTGATGGGGATAGAGAGAACCAGAGAGTTTTCTCCTTTAGGGTTTTGAAACTGAATAGTCTTGTTGTGTTTGCCTTGGGGACCATTACCCCTATATATAACTATTATTAGTTATATCCCAAATTGCAGTATTTCCAATTCAGCCCCTCATTAAATTAGAAACTGTCTGGTATCTACACTATTAATTTTCATAACTATTATGCTCTTTAGCCATAAACTATTATATAGTATTTGATCCCTAATTTATTGGCTAATTATATAATGACCCTAACACACTTTATTAATTAATTACATATGTGACCCATAAATCTTACAATCTCCCACTTGTCACACATGTATCCTTAGGAGTGTGTTAGACTTTATGACGTCAAAAATGTCATTATAATTACCTTGAGTATAATCCAAATTATCCCGTCCATTAATCATATCAGCACATGGAACCAAAGAGGCTTTCGTCATAATAAGCATAACTAAACCCATCAATGATCACCCGTACTGACACAACTAAATGACATAGACCCATTATGAAAAGTGTAGCATGAAAATTACATGAAGTTGGTCAATGCATGTCAATTTTCAACTGGTCCTACTTTATCGAATGAGATCATACCATAACTTAAATGTACAAAGTAACCAAAAACTGAATACTTTAAACTTTATTTCTGATCAGAAAGTCCAAATACAATGTATTTGTACTTTACAATTAAACATAGAACATGAATTACATAATGGACGAAACTCCCACTAAAATCAAGATTCCTCAAACTGTAGCACACCCATGTGAGCAGTATGCTCATGAAAGACCTTGGGTGGTAGACCTTTAGTGAGTGGATCCGCAATCATGGAGTTTGTCCTTAAGTGTTCTATGGATATCTGTCCACTTTGTACCTTCTCTTTAACAACTAGGAACTTAATGTCAATGTGCTTTGACTTGGTTGAGCTCCTATTATTGTTAGAATACAGGACTGCTGATCTATTGTCACAATACAACTTGAGTGGTCTTTCAATCCCTTCAACTATTTGCAGCCCCGTGACAAAATTTCTCAGCCAAATGCCCTGGTCAGATGCCTCATGAATTGCTACGAATTCTGCTGCCATGGTTGATGAAGCAGTAAGACCTTGCTTGGCACTACGCCAAGAAACTGCTCCACCAGCTAACAGAAAGACATAGCCTGAAGTTGATCTTAAGCTGTCTTGGCATCCCGCAAAATCCGAGTCAGAGTACCCAGTGATCTCTAACTGGTCTGACCTCCTATATGTGAGCATGTAGTTTCTTGTTCTCTTCAAATATCTCATGACCCTCTTGGCTGCTTTCCAATGGTCAAGACCTGGATTGCTTAAATATCTGCCTAAAATCCCTACTATGAACGCTATGTCTGGACGCGTACATACTTGGGCATACATAAGACTCCCTACAGCTGAAGCATAAGGGATCTTTTGCATTTCTTGAATTTCCAAACTTCCCTTAGGGCACTGTTTGAGACTAAACTTGTCTCCCTTAGCAACTGGGGTGTCCCCTGGTTTGCAATCCTGTAACCCAAACCTTTTGAGAACCTTATCGATATAGCTCTTTTGTGACAATCCAAGAATACCTCGAGATCTGTCTCGGTGTATCTGAATTCCTAATACAAAAGAGGCGTCACCAAGATCTTTCATCTCAAAATGCTTTGATAGAAATTTCTTAGTTTCGTGCAACATGCCTATATCGTTAGTGGCAAGCAGTATGTCATCAACATACAAGACCAGGAAAATATGTCTGCTCCCACTGAACTTATGATACACACAATCATCAACTGTATTCATCTCAAAACCAAATGAGAGAATTACTTGATGAAATTTATGGTACCATTGACGAGAAGCTTGTTTTAGCCCATAAATGGATTTTCTTAGTTTGCACACCATATTCTTTGGGTCTCCCAACACAAAGTTTTCTGGCTGCACCATATAGATCGTCTCATCAATGTCGCCATTGAGAAAAGCTGTTTTTACATCCATTTGATGAAGCTCCAAATTAAAGTGAGCAACAAGAGCCATGATTATTCTTAAAGAGTCCTTCGATGAAACCGGAGAGAAAGTCTCTTTATAATCAATCCCTTCCTTTTGAGTATAACCCTTAGCTACAAGACGTGCCTTATATCTCTCCACATTACCATTGGAATCCCGCTTGGTTTTAAAAATCCATTTGCAACCAATGGGTTTCTTTCCTTCAGGTAATGGGATAAGTTCCCAAACTGAATTGTCTTGCATAGACTTGTACTCCTCATTCATTGCTTCGATCCACTTATCTGAACGAGAATCTTGCATGGCTTGATGAAAGTTGACTGGGTCGTCTTCCGTCATGCCAACATTTTCCTCTACCTCATTGATAAATACTACATAATCATCCGAAATAGCATTTTTCCTTTCTCTAGTGGATCTCCGCAATGGAGCTGGCTCTTGAGGCACTTGTTCTTGAGGATCTTGAATTTGATCTGGATTTTGTTCTTCCTGAACAACCAGATCATCTTGAGTTTGTTCAATAATGGGAAAGTCAATTGGTGGAAGAATCAGTTCTGGAATTGTTACCGATTCTTCCTCAAAGACAAAATCTTTAACCTTAATCTTCCCCCCAAACTCAATATCCTCAAAGAACGTTGCCGTTCCCGTCTCAAAAATTGTTCTCAAATTAGGATCATAAAATTTATAGCCCCTTGATTTTTCTGAGTACCCTATAAAATAGCTGCTAATTGTTCGGGGTTCAAATTTCTTTTCATTCGGCCTATAAGGCCTTGCCTCAGCTGGACATCCCCAAACATGAAGGTGCTTCAGACTAGGCTTACGCCCAATCCAAAGCTCATAAGGTGTTTTAGCCGCTGCCTTAGTTGGTACTCTATTAAGAATGTATGCTGCTGTTTTTAATGCCTCTCCCCAGAGTGACTCTGGCAAGGTGGAATGACAAATCATACTCCTTACCATATCCTTAAGAGTCCTGTTTCGTCTTTCAGCTACACCATTCATGCTGGGTGACCCCGGCATAGTGTATTGTGGGACGATTCCACATTCCTCTAGGTATTTGGCAAATGGTCCCGGACGTTGTTCACCTGAACCGTCATATCTGCCGTAGTATTCACCACCACGATCAGATTTGACCTTTTTAATTCTTTTATTAAGTTGATTCTCAACTTCTGCCTTAAAGGATTTGAACACGTCTATTGATTGGGACTTTTCGTGAATTAGGTAAAGGTAGGCATATCTAGAATAATCGTCTATGAATGATATAAAATATTGTTGACCATTCCAAGAAGGAGTTGGAAATGGCCCACAGATGTCCGTATGTATCAATTCTAAGACGTCTGTAGCTCTATATGCGCCTAATTTCTTATCTTTAGTCTGTTTTCCTTTAATGCATGCTACACAAACGTTAAAGTCTGTGAAGTCAATGGAATCTAAAATTCCATCTGACACAAGTCGTTCAACTCTATTTTTAGAGATGTGACCTAGACGCTTGTGCCAAAGCACCCCTGAATTGAAATTGTCAATTTTCCGCTTAGTACCACGTGATTCCACATTCAAGGTTTCATTATAGTTAGCCACAGTTTCCAACAAATAAAGATTATCATAACCAGAAAGTAAACCGGTTCCAACAACATTCGAATTTAAAGACAAAGTAAATTCTTTATTCCCGAATGAACAATAATATCCTGATTTGTCCAAATAAGAAATAGAGATCAAATTCCGTCTAAATGACGGTACAACAAAAGTGTCTTTTAAATCCAAATAATGACCGGAACTTAATAATAATCTAAATTTTCCTATGGCTTCAACTTCTACCTTCTTCCCATCTCCTACATAGATCCATCTTTCAGTATCACTAGGCTTTCGGAAGTTCAGGCAACCCTGCATTGAAACACTGATGTTAGTAGTTGCACCAGAGTCTAACCACCAAGTGTTTCTAGGTACTGAAGCTAAATTAACCTCAGAACAGACCAAAGACAGAATCATACCTTTCTTAACACGCCAAGCGTGATATTTGGCACAATCCTTCTTCACGTGTCCAGAACTCCTGCAGAAGAAGCAGTTGTTATCCTTAGTCTGCTTCTTTTGTTCTGGACCCTTAGCAGCAGCTTTGTTCTTGGGCTCCTCAATTCTTTTCCTTTTGCCCTTGTCTTTAGAGATGCTAGTAAAGTGAGCACTTTCAGTCCTATCTTGCTTCAGCCTGTCCTCTTCTTGCACACATAATGAAATGAGCTCATTAAGAGTCCATTTCTCCTTTTGACAATTATAAGTCACCTTAAACTGACTGAATTGCGAAGGAAGAGACAGCAATACTAAATGAATGAGTAAGTCATCTGACAACTCAAGCTTTAGACCTTTAAGCTTAGAAGCAATGTTGGACATCATCATAATGTGCTCTCTTATATTTCCCTTGCCTTGATACTTCATGGAAATTAAATTCTGAAGCAAAGAACTTGTTTCAGCCTTATCACTTTTTACAAAGCGTTTTTCCATCTCAGCAAGGAAATTTTTAGCTGTATCTATCTCATCCGAGACAGCACCTCTAAAGACTTCGGGAATGCCACGCTTTATGATCATAAGACTTATGTGATTTGAGCGATCCCATTTCTCATACTCTAATTTTTCTTCAGAAGAACTAGAGTCCTTAGGAGTAGAGGGTCGATCAATTCTTAATGCAAGGTCTAGATCCATGCAGCCAAGAACAATCAGAATGTTCTCTTTCCATTCCTTAAAATTTGTCCCATCAAGGACAGGAATAGAACTCAAATATGCAGATATGGAAGCAATAGATGCTGAAAATTAAATAAAGAACGAAACTTAGAAACTCACGTTATAGGAAAATAAATCAATAAATAAATAAATACATATGTTCAAATCATGGAATTTAACCCATCTCAAGATACCCGGTGCACCATTGATGTCAAGTCTTTGGACAGTAACACCAACTGCTAGTGGTACTCTTGTTGCAACGATCAAATGTTGACAATAAGACATGTCAAACAATAAACCTTCCTTTGGGCCGATTTACTGCTCACATGTATACCAAATAATTGTCACGCATTTATCATCGCAGGTGTACATGTAATTCTGCCAAATATCAACCTTCCTTTGGGCCGGTCAATACCCGCATGAATAAACATATACACAGCCATTTGACACTCTTCACGAGCAATTTAGACAAGAGAGGTCACTTTGGCGACGTCAAGTTTCAATTAACTCATTCAAAATGTCCAATTTGACTTGAACATATATTTATTATATCCAAATAAAACAATGTTTAAAAAAAATATTTTTCACTAATATAAATTGTGTTTCATTAGTATTTGATAATTATTATTCGTTAGAATGACATGACCATCAAGCTGACAATCCCAGTGGGCAGCACAGGCAGCCGCAGACTTACAAAGGCATATGCATACCAGTGTTATTAAACTCCTCAGAATTATCAAGAATGATGGACACATGACACAAATATTGGAAACATTTCATATCCAATAAATGTATTGGATAAAGTGATAATAATTCTTGAAAATACATAAGATACAATGAATCTAGAATGCTTAACTGATATACAAAAAAAAAATCGCAACATAAGAAATACAGAGTAGCAACTTTATAAAATTCACACTAAAAACATACCTTTTAAACATTAATTTGTAAAACTAGTATGCAATTTCAGTCAGATGATGACATTCTTTTTAACTTTGAAATAAAAGTCAAGATAAAGGAAACAAGTTACTGTAGCAAACATAACTACTGAAATACAAGAGTCATGCTTTGAAACGGAATTTGGTATTGAAGAGCAGCAGTAAACATAAATGAAGGAAAAACATGTATTGTTCTTCATAAATCAATACACACAAATCCACCTGATATATATGTCAATTACAACAGATATATTAGAAGCGATAGTCACAGGAATTGCTGATGCAGAAAAAAAATCCCTTTAATAACCGAAAACAAAAAAATATGGATTCCATAATATATATATCTAAATTCCCAAAATACAAACCCTAAGATTTCAATCATGTCAAAATTCCCAAATTGAATCCTAAAACAAAGACGATAACCGAATTTCATCATGAATTAAACATGGTAGGCTCTGATACCAATTGTGGGAAAACCCTAATAACGTTGTGCTCAACAATCCATGTCAATTACATGATGAATAGCCAAAGGCGGAAGCGTACCTGTGGGAATTGCCATTAATGAAATCCTGCGATGATGATGATAGAGCCAATGGGTTGGGTGATCTTCCTCAGCAAAACACCCTGAAGACCTTGCTCTCTTGATGGGGATATAGAGAACCAGAGAGTTTTCTCCTTTAGGGTTTTGAAACTGAATAGTCTTGTTGTGTTTGCCTTGGGGACCATTACCCCTATATATAACTATTATTAGTTATATCCCAAATTGCAGTATTTCCAATTCAGCCCCTCATTAAATTAGAAACTGCCTGATATCTACACTATTAATTTTCATAACTATTATGCTCTTTAGCCATAAACTATTATATATTATTTGACCCCTAGTTTATTGGCTAATTATATAATGACCCTAACACACTTTATTAATTAATTACATATGTGACCCATAAATCTTACATTCAATGTCTATACATCTAACTCAACATCAATCTACAACAACAATCAATCTATCCTTAAGAACTAATCACCAAGCTCTTGCAATATCAGATTGAGATCTCTTTTAGATGATCACACACACTCTAAAAGATGACCACCAGTTTCACAATACTGGATTTCCACTCTATTTCTTTTACAAAGATGGTTCTTTCAAAAAGACTAAAACACTTGATTCAATCACAACGAATTCTCACACTAAGTATTTGCCAATAATATTTGTGAGTTACAATAATTTTTCTCAAAGTGTATTTTTCAAAAAGCTAATGAAATTCTTTCAGTTCTTTCTATCTGTTATAAAAATTGTGATTGATTCAGTTTATATAGTTTCAGAAAAACTTCAGACAAATCGATTTCCCAATCGATTTTATTAATGCGTATTACCAGATCAATCGATTTCCTAATCGATTTCGCATTTCTTGTTTTTCTTGAAATTCTTGAAATAGATGAACTAATCGATTTGCTAATCGATTTTTTTAATGCATATATCAGAAACTGATACTCAGTTCATATCAGAGTCGATTGAATAATCTATTATAATTGTTTTGTTCAAAATGCAAGATCAAACAATCGATTACTCAGTCGATTCACTTTCATTAACATAATCGATTTGACAATGTGCTAATTTCTCCCTGTAACTCAGACACTTAATCAAATCGACTTGCCAATCGACTGATTTGTCCCTGTAACTCAGACACTTAATCAAATCGATTTGCCAATCGACTGATTTGTCCCTGTAACTCAGATATTTAATTAAAATCGATGTGCCAATCGATTATGCAATATGTTTCTGATAAATGATGAACTAATTCATTCATGCAATCGATTAACTAATTGATTAGTAGAAAGCTTGTAACTTAAGAAAAGTATATCAATCGATTGTCCAATCGATTTCTTTTAATCATAGAACACAAGTCTGATAAAAACATTTAAGTAATCGATTTGCTAATCGATTAACTTAGTGAAAACTTGGTTCAATGAATCAGAAAATCGATTAACCAATTGATTTACCAATTGATTGATTAACACACTTATTTTATGATTTCAGTTTTAATTGGCAAATATTAGATGTGTGAAATCATAATGATGAATCTAACTAATAAACACTATGAACAATAGACAAATTTACACATAATCTTCAAGCCTTGTATGATATGATCAATCTTTTGCTTGATTGCTTGAGATCCAAGATTTGTCCAAGTGTAGTGTTTGATTCTTTCCTGAAATGTATCTCAATCCAAACTATTAGATTAATCAGATAATGCATATACATTGTATGTTTGGAAGTTATATCAAAATCATAGTCAAGGAGGCATATATCTTACAAAAGGTTTTTCAAATTTATTGGTCAAACCTTGTACTTTTTCAAATATTTGATATTCAGTCGGTGCTAAAGGAGCAGTACCTTCCTTTGATTTTTCATTGAATGCATTTCTCCACCCACGATATTGATGACTAAAAGGTAAAAATCTACGATGTCCAAGAAATACGTTCTTCTTACAATGTTTCAACTTCATCCAATATGTACGCTCTTCACATGTAGGACATGCACACTGACCTTTAATGTTATATCCTGATAAATTACCATATGCTGGAAAATCATTAATTGTGCCGAACAACATAGCCCTCAAATTGAAACATTCTTTCTTATATTCATCATAAACTTCCACACCTGTCTCCCACATATTTTTTAAATCTTCAATTAAAGGACTCAAGTATACGTCGATATCATTCTCTAGTTGTTTGGGTCTAGAAATTAATAGAGACAACATCATAAACTTATGTTTCATACATAACCATGGAGGTAGGTTATAAATCAACAAAATCACAGGTTATGTGCTGTGTGAGATGCTTTGAAGACCATGTGGATTCATTCCATTAGTAGAAAGTGCAAGTCGTAAATTTCTCGACTCTTTCTCGAAATCAGGATTCTCGTGATCAATTTTTGCCCATTGTGGAGAATCTGCATGGCGACGAAACTTTCCATCTCTAATGCTTTCATCTTCATGTCATGTCAAGTGTTTTGAATCTTCTTCACTGTGATAGATGCGCATAAATCTTGGTATTATAGGAAAATACCACACGACTTCTGTTGTAGTAGACTTTTTCTTCTTATATCGAGAGACGTTGCATTTCATACACGCCTTTAGTAATTTATATTCGTTTCGAAATAAAATGCAATCGTTAGGACACACATGAATCCTTTTGTAACTCATGCCAATAAAGCACAAAATTCGTTTAGCCTCGTAGGTTCGACTGAGAAGTTCATTATCATCTGGCAACATATCTTTTAGGAGTGTTAATAATTATGTGAAGCTTTTATCAGACCATCCATTAATCACTTTTAAGTTGTACAACTTTAATATCACCGACAATCTTGTGAATTTAGTACAATCATTATATAATGGTTTCTCTGCACCACTCAACAAACTCTCAAATATTTTAGGACAATCCTGAAGATCTTCTTCAACTGCTTTTGCAATCTCCTCAATTTGGTCCACTCATATGTATCTGTGTCGAAATCATTTGAAGCACATGTCGAACCATTCTCAAAATTAGTGTTCCTTTTTTTTTTTCTCACCATGTCTTATCCATCATGTACAGCTTTGATCAATTCCATGTCATACTAAATGTCCTTCCAATTGACCAGCTCTAACGCGTTTTCCAAAATAACATTTTAAACAAGGACAAATGATTCGATTTGAGTCTTTTGCATTCTTCACTACAAACTCAACAAACTCCTTCACTCCATTTTTATACTCTTTTGACAATCGCTTGGCAGACATCTATTTCTAGTCCATTTTATATGACCTATATGAATGTAGTTTTACAAAAATGATAAGCTACTGATAACATTATACCAATCTATAATATATATAGTCTAATATTGGAAAATGGAAACCAAGGTCCAAGGTTATGCTAATTTTGGCGTAGTGTTTATTCAAATTTTATGGATGTTAATCCCTCTACATCGTCGTATCATATGTCACATTATTTAAACCATCTCACATAATCATTTTTTAATTAAAAAATCAGAGGGAGAGACCAAAACTATCGACTTGTAAAATTGGAGGACCAATTTTGTGAATCAACAAACATAGAGGGACTAAAATAGATTTTAGAATTAATTTGGTTAACTGGTTTGGTTTAAATATGCGGTTCAACTCATGAACTATTTAATTGGTTTGGTTTTTTTTTTTTTTTTGTGTTGTGCAATCTAATTTATCAATATGGTCTAATTAACTATATATTTTGCACACCCCTAATTGTTAGTTGGGTCATAAGAGGAGCTCAGAGAATTATCACAATAAATTAAGAACAATTTCACAAGTGAGTTAGACACCACAATGAATCGTCTCTTTTATATATTGTTCAACATCTATTTTTCTATCTAACGTGAAATTTCTTGCTCACATTTGACATCAATGTATAATAACATCTCCTTTTAAATAAAATCAAAAGTTTTGTCATATATGGTGAATGTCAATGTTATATTTGACATATTTTACATATCTATACATTAGGAGTTTTATTCCACTCGTTTCATAAGAGCATATAAACGGTATACTGAATCATACTGCTCCAGTCCTTAGATTGCAGCAGG
>NC_021162.2:20141261-20179426 GCF_000331145.2 Cicer arietinum | reverse complement strand
AGCAGGAATACATAATACATATGTAAACCTATGAGTCTATAACTGAAGTGGTAAAATACATATGACAATAAGCAAAAGGTCTATAAATTTATGGCACATAACATATAGTAATGAATAATTTTATATAGAAAAGCAAATAAGCTGTTACTGTAAAAGAAAGTTTAATTAAAATAAAGAATAAAAAACCATGACTTTTTCCTGGAGCAGAATCAAAGGGGAAATAAAGGTCCATTCGATTGTGACACTTCCACCGAAGACCTCCCCACCATGACTCCATGACTCATCACCTTTTTACTTTAATTTTAATTTTCATATATTACTATCTCCTTCCATAAATATAGTATCTTGTGATTTTTTTTTTCTATAGATTTATTTCATTTTTTAAGTCTATTAGTTATTTTTTATAAATTTACTTTTAATTATGTTATATTTTTCTATAATATAAAAAATACTACAATAAAATTATAAATTAATTTTTTTAACTTTTTAAAGATAAAATAAATAAACAATCCAAAAAATAAATTTGATATTATAACTAATTCTCATAATTTAATCAACGAAAACTTACATATATAAATATGAAGGTAACTAGTATTAACCATACCATATATATTATTATATTAATATTTAAAGCTAGGGCTAGGGCTCTTCTCTCTTAACTTATGCATGGTGTGATTGGAGAGTATATAAATATCTAATTTAATGTTAATGCCACAGTAAAAGAAGGAGAATATTATAAAGGTGCTTGTGGAATAAGAAACACGTTTTGTGCTCTTCAACAGTCTTAAGATTTTATTTTATTTTTTTATTTTGGGTATTCTCTAATTAGAAATTAACGATTCATTTTTTCATAAACAAAATTCAATTTAAAATGATTTATTTTTATTATACATTAAATATTATTTCATGTACACCGATTAAAGAAATTTAAAATTATATATTTAAGAAATTAAATTATTTTTCAATTGTGACATATTATATTATCACAAAAATTTATTTTTAATAAATAAGAAAATGAAAAAAAAATAATATATAGAAAACAAATAACAATAAAAGTAAATATTTTTTCATAAATAAATATATTCAATCCTAATTTAGGTGTGTGGAATAACAAAAATAAATATAAAGAAACACTCCCCACAAAACTCCTTTATCTTTTCCATCTCTCTTTCTCTGCAACTCTCTCATGTTGATGTGATTCTCCACCCACACACTTACATATCCAAAAAACTCATCAAACTTTTGCAAAAAAGAGAAAGCTTAATTAGCCATGGTCTTCCCCTCCCTTCCAATTTATCTAGATCCAACCAACTGGTCACAACGGGTAATTAATTAACTCATCATGATATCTTTATTCTTAAAATTTTGTTTTATTTTCTACTTTCTTCTTTCTTTAGCTTCTTCATCAATAAAGCTAAGATATAATTGATCAGAAAAAAGATATTCCTACACACTTTATAATCAATCTTTTTTTTCCTTGAATATACTGTATGTGTTTTTGTACATATATATTCAATTATTTTGTTTCTTTTCGTTTTTAGTAATTTGTTTTCTTTAACTTTTGTGGCAAAATAATAAAACCAGCAAGCAAGAATTGAGATTGGCACCCAAAATTCATTACCTTTGCAGCTACCACCTGCTTCAACTGTAGCTTCAACTGTAACTGCTGAAGCTGGTGGTAGCTACCAAGGGTTTATAAGGCCAGGATCAATGGCCGATCGAGCTAGGATGTCAAAGATACACCAAAATGAAGTTGCTGCAGCACAAAAATGTCCAAGATGTGAATCAACAAACACCAAGTTTTGCTACTACAACAACTACAATCTTTCGCAGCCGCGTCATTTTTGCAAAACTTGTCGTCGGTATTGGACTAGAGGAGGTACACTTAGAAACGTTCCGGTTGGAGGTGGTTGTAGAAGAAACAAAAGAAGCAAAGTTAATTCAATATCAAAATCATCAACTTCAAAACCTAATCATGATCATCGCTCGGTCGGTACCGGTGTTGTTGCTGGTGTTGGTGGTTCTAGCTCAACTGGTGCAAATGCTTCTTCTAATAATGGATGCATTGATTCTAATGTGAATGTGGGAATGGCTCATTTTCAAACTCAATTTCCATTTTTGTCCTCTTTGAATCATTTTAACAACAATGACTATGTTTCTGGGGGAATTGGTTCATTGATGGCCAAAAATATTAGCAATAGTACAACTACAAGTGTTGAGTTTCAACTTGGTAATGGTTCATCACTTGGTAATAGTAATGTTGGATCATTGTTTTTATCAAATGGTATTGGTGAACAATGGAGGTTTTCGAATCCGGAACAAGTTCATCATCATCCTCATCAACAACAACAACAACAACAACGAAATCAACAATTTCCTTTCTTGACAAATTTGGAACCACAAATTGGGTTGTTTCAATTTGGTAGTGGAGAAAATAATGAACCTCCAACAAGTTTTATTCATTCTAAGGCTATCGATTCTTCAAGTGTTGGTATTGGAACGATCCCTCAAGTGAACAATATAAAAATGGAAGAAAATAATCATCAAGTGTTGAGTTTGCCAAAGAATCTTTTGAGTGGTTCAGGAAATAGTAATGATATATTTTGGAATGGAAATGGTAATAGTAATGCAAATGCATGGAATAATGAAGTTCCTAGTTTCACTCCATCACCAAGTCAATTATTATGATCCTCATAAATTCAGAATCTAGTGCTATTGGTTCCTTTACTAGAGCTACATATTTTTATGATCCTATATTGAAATGATCCAGGTATAATTAGAGTTACAACCATGGTTCAAAGTTGCAGTTGCGATTACGTTGTGAACTTTAATATTGCATAGAGTATGGATAATTGCAACTGCAACAATTAACTGTTGTGATATCGTTGTTGAGACCTTTAAATTTTTTATATTGCAGTTGCATACTAGAATTTAGAATAATGGTTAGAACCATTAATTCACTTGCTAACCATGAAATATTATGAAATTCCACCACTTGTTATGTGTGTTTTAGGAGGGAAGATAACTAAAGGAGAAGAAATGATCACTTGATCAACACTTTGTATTTCCTCAATGGTACGCAGCTCTTTTTATTGTTGATAACTATGGATCTGTTTATTTTGTGAAAATAATTTATATTTATATTTTTTAAATATATTTATTTATTTTAACTTGTTAATTGATAAGAAGATGTGAGACTCTTGAAGTGAACTATTATGATGGAGATCAGATATGTTTCCGAAAATAAAAATAATATTTTTGTCATTTTTATTATTTCTACAAATGTAGACAATTGTTTACTTTAATAGAATATCTTATCTTATTATTAATAAGTTATCTTAATATAAATTTTAAAAATAAAAATAATAAATATTTTCACAAAATAAACAGATTCTAAGTTCAAAATTTTCAATTCAAAGAGTATGGCATATGTTAGATTTAATGTTGAAACAAGTGTGATGTATTTGCTTATATGTTGTTCATTGAATATATATTTGCAGCATGTGTGAAAATTATTGTTAATGTCTTCTGATCCTTTTCTTTGTTTTCATTTAAGTAAATTTGCATTTATTTTAAACTGGCAAAATGAATAATTATTGTTATCATTTTTCCTCTTCCATTTGAGCTACTCGCTATAAGTAAATTTGCTTTTATATCATTTTATTTCCAAAAGTGGAAAAGAAATAATTATTATATGCAAAATATTCTGGCTAATTGAAAGATGTGGACAAGATGTTAGAGACAAAAGTAATAATCATATTTGAGCATCATGGGTAAGAAATACTGGCAAACCAAAGACACTGAATTCTTTAGGGTTTATTTGACTATTACTATCCAATTCAATATTCCTACCTTTTACAGCAAATATTAATAATTGTTAAATTATGTTAGTTATCCACTTTTTACTATATAAGGAAGGATCCTAAATTTAGTTTCAAAAATTTAAATTTTATTCATCAAATTGAAAACTCATATATATATATATATATATATATATATCGAGAGAAAAGGGGGAAATTGTGAAATTGTGAAATTAACTTTATTAATGTTGCACTTTCTAACTCATAACTTTTTTTTCCTAAGACAAAAAAATTAGAATTTTTTCCATCATTTCACCGCATATGGGTCTTTTGCAACACTTTATATGTTACCATAATTATAGAGTTGTTAGATAAAGATTAGATTTGAGATCAATATTTCTCTCTCATAGATATCCAATGATTCGGCAAATATGTGCACTCTTTTGTAGAACCAATTAAATTTGTCCTTGTACCCATATACTTTCACACATATTATTTTTGAAAACACAAGTTAGGAAAGGAAAAATTAGTATTAATATATATGTAATACTTATGATATTTTAACAATTAATTAGAGTTTAAATTTCGTCTATTGAAATTATAAATTTAATTTTGATTTAAATATATTTTTAATCCTTGCAAATATATTACTTTATGATTTTAGTTCCTCTAAGTTTTTGTTCGGATTTAGTCTCTACAAAATCAGAAACGATCGAATTTAGTTCATAATGTCAAATCAACTTTACAAAAAAACAACATCAGGACATGTGACTTTATAAATGCACATCAACACATTATTTTTTATGATATATTAAAAATTAAAATATTTTACATTATTAATTAATAAATTTATTAATTATCATTTAATAATTAGTGTTATTTTATAAATAAAAATATGAATAAAAATTAAAAGTGGATTTTATGGGTTTTTGAAAAACTCGTCTTCTTATGTGCCACTGCAATTTGTCAGTCCTTTTTTGTAACTTTTAATTTGATGTTAGAGATCAAAACCAATCGACTCTGATTTTAAATGTACTAAATTCAAACAAAAAAACTTACAATGACTAAAATTAAAAATTAATATATTTACAGACATCAAAAACATATTTAAATCATCAATCTTTTATTAAAGTGATATGTCATTGACGTACAACTCTATCATCTACTATGAGACCAAATTTTATTAAAGCATATGGAGACTCCCATTTTTGGACTAGCCAAGTAAAAATAAAATGTGCCTGATTATTCAATTTCATGAAAGATATATATTTTTTTTGTCGGATTCATGAAAGATACTTGAGATTACTTCACCATGCATTATTTCTATCACATTTAAGCTTTAAGTTTGATATGACGACCGAATGCTTCTATATAGTACGTCCAACTTTTGCTTTTTAAACAATCTAACTAGAAACTTCAAATTCCTAGACTTCTCTTGGTCTCATATTTTGATAAGACCTTTTTTTGTCTTTGGGTTACTTATTTTAAACTAATAAAAAAGCATGTTGAATACATCCAAATTGGAACCATGAAGGTGAGTGTGTGTGAGAGAGAAAGAGAATCACATGGATTTGGACCATTTGGTAGCTTTAGTAGTAAGAGCAAATGAATATTTATATTTAATGTATGATATGTCGTGGAAAAAAAAATATAATTCCTATAGCTAAAATGATTATCAAATTATTAGCAAATGAAACAAATAAATCGTACTTCTTTGTTGTATATGTACAACCAAGTGGTAGTTATGGACAAGGAGGATGTGTTTCATTTGTTGGATATAAACACCAAAATCCACCGTATACAAAAAAATATACTATTTTTAATAGTTTTTATAGCTGCCGCTATAAAAGCCTAAATATAGTATTTATAGTAACAATATCTGTATTTCTCAGTTAAATTATGTTTTATAGATAAATATTTCACTTTTTTTTTAATTAACATATATAATGTATCTAAAATTAAAAACTAGAAAAATAACAATTACTACCAAAAAATTATAACTAACTAAAATTAATGACATTAAATTAAAATAATTTTGTTTTCATAAATAAATTTCTTTCAAAAAATTAATGACAAAATTTCATAAATTTATCCTTTACATATTATTTCCTATTTTCAAATATTTAAATGTTTGTTATTGTTTTTTTATGGGAGACTTACATCCACATGAAATATGGGGTTTGAAGTTTCGGTTTCGAAATTTTTAATGCTAATTATTTACGTCCTTAATATTTTATTCTTCCAAAAAAACCAAATTTCAAGACAAAAATAAATTCCTTAAATTAATAGCTTGCCTGCTAATAAAAGTGTCACAAAACACATAGTCAAAAAAGGGAATCTTTTTCTCCATTGGAGGGAACAATGAACGAACTGTCGGTTGGTTGTAGACTTGTAGTGTGTTCATTGGATGAGATTCAGAAAAATAGTATTTGTTTGTTTTATAATGGAAGTCATTTTAATATTTAAATTTTTATTTTAAAATAAATGTAATTTTTAATTATTAATATAATATTTTTCTAGATTTTATTTGTAAGAGATAAAAATTGACATATTTAATTTATAATATAAACTAAATATAGTTAATTTTGTTGATTGATTTATAATTCAATTTATCTTATAAAAAAGATGGAAGATAATATTGATTATTATTTTGAATCACATCCTCTAATTAATATTATTTATTATTCTAAAATATTATACTTTATTTTATATTTTTTTACAAAAAATGTAATTTTACATTTACAATAATAAAACACTTAAACGCATCACTAAATAACAACGATGATTTATATAACATATTTTTTATTTTATTTATAGTTACTATTTAATACATTAAAAATCAACAAGAATACAACTTATTATAAGACATCACAAATATATATCCATATTAAAATAAAAAGTAACTATAATATTTTTTTACAAGATTACTGTAACACTTTTATAGAAGGATCACAGTGTACGGTGTATTAATTCAAATAATTACTACAAACTTTCATGTACGGTCAGCCGGTCAAATACCTTATATTATCTACTCTTCTAACTTTTTTTACAAAAAATTAAATTATTTGAATTGGTATCTAAAGTTAAACATCAAATATATATATATATATATATATATTGGAAATGTGTTTACTATATTATAATTTATGTGAAAAATTAGAAAAAATATTAAACTGTATTTATGTAAATATTTCAAAGCCACAATAAAACTGAAGTTGTTTATATTTATAGATTTATATTGTTTGTTACGAAGCAAAATTTTGCAAGAATTATACTTGCACAATTACATACTTGTCCATAAATAACTTTTATATCACTATTTTTCCTATGGTAAGCAATGCCAAACTATTGTTAAATTTCGTATGAATATTTAGGTAGAATGTATCACAATTATTGATACATTTAATTAAAATATTTTACATCTCATAAAATAAGAAATATAAAATTTAGATAAAATAATAGTAAAATACTGTTGTTAGTATTAAAATTATCTCTATTTTTAATTAAAATTTTACTTCTTTTGCATAGTTTTATTGAGAAATAAAAATGTAATTGTAAGGTTCTCTTAGAATTTACTTAATATTTAGATAAATTTTAAAACTAGGTTTGTCTTGATTAGATGATGAGTGTATGTTTTTGTTGATTTTTAAGTTCTAAATCATTCTCAAATGCATTTGAATTAGAAACAATTGCAAGAAAAACATATGATATCGTGCATAAAATTCATTGCAAGATAGTATCATTATGGCACACTTTGTAATGCATTAGAAATCATTTCTAAATACTTTTTAACTTTATAAATCAAGTAACATGTTTATAAATAATTTTACGGAGGTCCTGGACTCATTTATGAGATTCCAGACCTTGTGAGTCGATTTAAACATCTAGTAAATTGACTCAAAACATTCCAAGGTCTTTTTAATTTGACTTACACTGTGTGAATTGATTTACCCTACTCCGGCATGAAAATCTTGGATTTCAAGGCTCATGTGAATCGACTCACAACCCTTGTGAATCGATTTACATGAACCTACATTGTTAAAATTGAATAGTTTTAACCGTTACAAAGTGATTATTTCAGTTAGGATGCATTGTACATTGACCAATTGGCTCATGCCTCATATAAAACTGATCTGAACATTCACTTTCAATAAGAATATTTTCATCAATTCTTAAAGTTTCATGCATTTAAGATCATAGTCTACATTAAACACTTTTTTTAATTATTCAACTCGGGTTTGCGGTTGAAACTTTGAGTGAGAAACATGAAAATAGTGAATATCTTTTATTGAGATGATTGTTCCAGATAAAAACAGTCGAGGGGATATCGATTGGTGTTGTGTTTAGGTTCTGAAGAGGGGATAGCTTTAGGTTCTAAAGAGAAATTTCTCTAGGTGCTATCTTGCAAGAATTAAAGGGACGTCTTCTTCTTGAAGAAAGTAGTACAAATTGTCTTGGAGGATGTTTCAAGAAAACTAGTTCAGAGCATTTCGAAAAGAAGGAATTTGTGTACAAGTTTGAAACAATTGTCATGGATCTTGTAAAACTTCAAAGTAAAAAAAAAAATAAAGGAAGAAACTCTCATTATTAAAATAAAGATTGAATATCCAAGGACAAAGTAGCAGAATAAATATAAATTGATATGTGTTTTTCACTTTTCCCTTGTCTTATTGATTTGAAATATTAAAGTTCGGAGGCGTAAAAATTTTGTTTTATATTTGTGAATGGTAGAGATAGAAGGATTTGGAACATTAAAAACTATGTTTCGAATCAGTTTTATATTTGAATTATTGAATACAAAATCTATTTTGAATCAATCTCACCAATTATGATTTGGATTCATAATTGAACTTTTTATTTCCATCATTTGTGCATCATTAAGTGGTTCTAGTACTCTTCACAATTTGATTGAATCAAATTTTGTAAATATTTAATATGTGTAAAATACAAATTGCATTGATATTAATATAGTGTGTACAATTGACCGATAATTGAATATTTTAAGTGTGTGATTATGAGTTTAATATTTAATTGTTGCATATTAAAAAACATTTGTTGAAAGAAGTCAATATTTCAATAGATATCTGTACTTCGAAAGATTGATCTCGAATTACGGCTAGAGCATACATTAAAAAAAAAAACAAAACAAAAAATGAAAAGGGTTTGTGTACATCCATAAACCTGACAGACATCTTGAGAGAAAAAGTGATATGATATATTGATGATATGATAAAAAATATAGATAGAGAAAAACATGCGTTGAATTTGTATTTGAAATTTATAATGTACACATATAAGAGCTTTGAATAAAATCCACATCGATCACCTAAAATAAAAGGTAAGAAACATGTAAAAAAAAGCAAAGCAAAGAAACTACGAAGAAAGAGGGGCACAAAGAAGAAGTAGGAGGAACTAAAGTTAGGAATCCGAAGCAAATAAGAAGCTTTTTACTATGGCAATATAGTTGGTGATGATGCCCACATGTCTAGGCGTGAATATGTTCTCTATGTTTCCTTGGCAGCTTTTGCTTTTTTGTGACGTCCTTCAACATGTTAGTAATTTGTTCAATGTCTCTCTCTCTCTCTCTCTCTCTCTCTCTCACTTTCCATGATTCCAATATCTATTCATTCATGGTTCCAAGGCCTTCTTTACTTGTCCCCACATTCGTTCAATCATGCATATTTGTTAGATTCTTCGCCCTACTTTCTAAAATATATACATCTTCTACTCTGTATAAATATGTTCATGCGACAAACTAGGTGTAAATGTTGGTGTATAAAGTCTCATTTAGAATTATCTTATTAAATAGAAAAGTAAATATTAAAAAAATATTAAAGGACTTGTATATCATATCTTAAAATCTTTTGTATGGATGCAATTATAGGTACGCGTGTTAATATTATATTTATTTATTTACTTTAATCTAAGTATTTTGAGAAATAATATTTGAGTAATGATTGAGTAGAATAATTTATTAGTATTTTTTTAAGAGTTTTAGATATGATAAAATGATCATATTTGGACCCGATTCATATCTACACCCTTTCTTTTGTTGCTGCTATTGTTTCTGACTTGTGCCTTTACTATCCTATACACCACCAATTTTAAATAAAACGCTACTAGCATGATTTTAGGACATGTTCGTTGTGCATTGTCGATTTTTCGTCGCTATTGAAAATTTATGTTGATTCTTATATTTTAAAAATGTATCGAAATAAGGTATGAGATGAGAGTGAATTCGAATTATGAGTATAGAATGTGTGAGATGAACGGAAAAATCATATTTTACATTATTCATCTGAGATTGTAGCCTTTTGAGCGATAAATTAATTAATGTGCAAATTGGGAATTGTGAGATTAAAATGTGAAATAGAAAAGTTTATAAAGTGTTAATTGATTTAATTTTCAATGATGTGTGGTATTTGATATTTTAGTGATATTGGGTGGTAAATTAATTTTGTGCTATGTGTAACTTTATGAGTTCATGTGATTTGATGATAAAACTTGGATTCATTGTATGATGGTGATGTATCATTGAAAATTGTGATGTTATGAATTTGTTATGAGTATATTGGTTTCATCTTATAGTTGATAAAATAGTAGTGATTCTAACTCGTGTTAAAGATTATGCTCTTAATGGAGTCAGTATCATATGCCAACGAGGGGAGGAACTAGATGTTAATGGTATTTGACATAAAAATTACCTTGTCATTGAAGTTTCAATAACACAAGAAAGAGGGTTTGAATTGTGTTATTATTTATTAAAACAGTTTTTGAATTTTAATTGTAATTTGGTGTTTAAGGTAAATTGGAAAATAAAAACAAAGAGAAAAGAAAAACTTTATATTGGTTCACCACCATCCTGAATGACTACATCTAGTACCTTCACCTGAAAGATTTCTTCCAGTAATACAACCTGAATTACAAAAATCACTTAACCTCACCTAGTTAGGTCTTCTCAACTTTCGAGTTACAATTGCAACACGTTGAGGGAAATACAACATTCATTAGTGGACTAAATTACAAGTGTTTGTTTTGTTTGTGTTTAACTCTCAATGAGAAAATATGCATGTGTCAACACTTTCTAGCACTTAGATAAATATGTTTTTGTACAAGTGCTTAATAATCAAATAATGAATGTTCCAAATCCATAAATTCTTCAAAGTGTTTGATGTTGTTCTTCAATTTTGTCTAGACTTAATTTTTCCATATTTTCTCAATTTTTGCATAGTTTAATGAGAGTTGTTGTAAGATTTTTTAATTTCAATTCTGGTGTCATTTCTTGTTGTAGTTGTTAAGCCAAAAAATCTTTTTTTATAATCAATCATGAAACATATGTCTAGTTTCATTATTGAATTGAAACAATGCACTGTTTCAAATTTGTTCTTTTCTATATTGTTAATCTGAACGGGTGTTTTCTGGAATTTTTTCAAGTCTTTTTCTGAACTTTGACATCTTCTAGGATTAGTATCAGAGGCAAAATTTCCAATATCAGGATTAGAGGCCATATTTTCCTATTTCAGAGTCTGATCTGAAATCCTCTAGATTTTATCAGAATTACATCTTTAAAGTCATACACAACTTCTAGAATCATTGACCTTAATCAAAGTTATTGAATTTATTAGAGGCGTTGACTTTTTATTAGAGGAATTGAATTTTGTCAAAGCCAAAAGTATGAAAGTCACAGTCATTTTGGAGTGTGTTAATATTAAAAATTAAAGTCTGAAGTATCAGAGGCAGAAACAAAAATTTGCTTGTGTTTCAAAGGTAGAGGCAGCATATTAGAACTTATTGAATATTAGAGTCATAATTATTTTACCATACTTAGCGCTTCAAAGTTAAATATTAGAGTCAGTGTATTAGAGGCAGCAGAGTCACACATATTAGTGGCGCACCTCCTCTTATTGTATTGCTTCCTCTGGTCATGTTGCTTCTTCTAATGTTTATTCTCTGATTATGTTGTTTTCCTCTAATTATGTTGTTTCCTTTAATTTTTCCTATTTCCTCTGATTTTTACATGTATCCTCTGTTTTGTCCTAGGTCTGAAATGTACATGTTTGTTCTATTTTTCTGCATACTTAATTTGAAATATTAGTACATTAAATTGTTCTCACAAAAAATATTTTGTTATCAACAAAACTAGCAAGGAATTGTTCTACAAAACCATCTTGGTTCCAACAATTTACTTCATTTTTGTGAATAATTTAATAATAAAAAGCATAAAATAAATAGATGTTCCTCTAACTTAGAGCATACACAGATTTGTTTCCAAAGATTTCTCTCCCCCTATGTAAAATAACTAATCATAGGAAATAAGTAAAAATTGTTCTACAAAACATTTTTATCTCTCCCTTTGTCATCATACAAAAAGGAGTAAAAAAATATCAAATATTACAAATTAAACAACATGTAAAATAAATGCAAAATTATAAAATATCATATGCATGTTATAAAGAGTACCAAAACATCATTCAGAAATTTTAACAAGATTTAGATTTTCTTTAATGAAAAGGAATCTATCTTTAGCAAGGGATTTTGTGAAGATATCAACCTACTGATAATCAGTATCTATAAATTTTATGCTAAGAAAGCCCTTCTGAACAAAATCTTTGACGAAGTGATGTTTGATTTTAATATATTTGGCTCTAGAACGAAAAATTGGATTTCATCATTTTTTTATTATTAAGTTGAGATTATAAGAATTCCACCATTTAAGTCCAAATTAAGTTAATAGAAAAAGTTGCAATTTAAAAACTCATTTGATTTTAGCCTATTGATTTTAAATTTTATCATTGAAATTGATTTTAGATTAAAAAAAATGAGTATGGTATTAGAAATTATAACCGATTTTTGTGTTTGTGTGAATAAATGTTCAAATTTGAAATTTGAAATTTCACAAATGATTTTTACTTATGAAGTGATTATTTCAATTTGATTATTATAATTATGGAAATCATTACAATTGTATAAATGAAACTTTCTATTTAAGAATTGTAACGATTGACATTATAAATATTTTATATTTAAGTTTATGTTTTAGTTAGAGATTAACTATTTTTGAATAAGTCTATATTGTTGTCACGCTATCTCTATTGTTGTGAGGATGTATTTGAAGGAGTTTGGCTTAGACCTCAATATATATGTTTTATAGATATTATTAAAATAAGAATTATGAGAATATCGATCATAATTTAAGTTTCACTTTAAAAAATCTGATAATACTTTATTTTGTGGAATACAAAATTTGTTTTGTAATAGATATGAGTTTGAAATTAATAGTTACTATATTGATTTCTTGCCTATAAAAACTTATTTCTTGTTTGATTGTTGTAAACATGAAAAAGATTTTCATTTTAAGAGTAATTATTGTTTGGACACATACATTTGGACTCACTCACAATAAAAAGAAAAAGTAGAAAAAATAATATATATTTTTAAATAATTAAATGTTATATATTTTGTGTGTGTTCAATTTTTTTTTATCTAAATGTTTGTGTCCACATAAGAAATACTCTCGTTTTAAAATATGTTTGAAAAATCTTCGAAGTCATCATGTTGACTTGCTGTGTGTATTTTTATTTTTTTAACTTTCTACTTTAGCAAGTGTAACCATATCTCTAGTTAGCTCTCATATTTTTATTGATATAGATTACTAATTGTATTCACTATATTATTAAAGAAACTTATATCTTTACCAAAACTCTCCACATAAGGAAGAAAAAACAAAAAAAAAACAAAATTAAATTGGAAAATAAAAAGAAGAAATGATTTCAAAGCTTTAGAATATTAAATATTGTATCAATTCTGAAGTTTAATATAGTATTTACTCTAAATACAATCCATGAAAATTGGTATATTCAAAGAATTAAAACAAAAACGCCAACAAAGTGAAAAAAATATAATCAAATCGTTTCATAGATGTTTGGTCAGTCCTAAGATATTATCTACCTTAAATTCAAGTACCATACTACCGCTTGATATTTTAATAAGAAAAAAACAGAATTAAAACAAACAAACGAAAGGGAAAGGGAAAGCACCTACAAAGTTAGAGTTCAGGCCGCCACAAACTATCCTAGTTCTGAGGGCTTAAGTGTTGGGAAAGATAGCATAAAGTAAAAAGAATTAAGACACAATCACAACACAAGAATATAACGTGGAAACTCCAAAACCGGAGAAAAAACCACGGCCGCTGCCTAAACCGGCAACCAGAGAATTAATACTATGTGAAAATTGTTACAACACATAGACTTCTCTCACTCACACCCCAGACACCCCAGTACAACCACACTCTTACAAAGCAAATATTTAAACTAAGTCAGATACAAGCTTAAAGTGTTATTGTTGACTGGTGCATTTGAAAACAAAGGACCAAAACCCAATATATAGCCTTGGCCTTCTCCTTATTCTCCCACACTAAAGGATGTGGGACTTGCAATCAACCCCAACAATCTCCACCTTGATTGTAAGAGTTACAACTTCCGCTTCCATTGTCTTACCGACAATCATACTCCACCATCAAAAGTACACTTCACTTGGAACTAAACCATCCCAATAATTTTCTCCACTTGGAACTAAACCATTCCAAGAATTTTCTCATGTTGAAACCTTGCTGAAATTTATGGTGCAACTCCCATGTTGGCTTCCAGGAAGTTCTTCAGCCATCGACACATCACCACACACCTTGCATCAATGTCAACCAATGCCCGTGTGCTGTTCTGAATCCGCTAGCAATAACTTGTCCTTTTTCATGGTATAGCGGAAATACCATAAGGACAAACTTTATCTTCTAGATGAGATCACCATCATCTCCCCAAACAAGGGAGACCTTGCCAGCACTTGTCTCAGAGTCTTTTTCAGATACTGCTCCACCTGGACAATTTCTCTTCACATGCCCAGGCTTTCCACACTCCCAGCACACCAAATTCTTTGCATGTATCTTCTTCCCATTAGCCCCACTTCTAGTCAGCAACATTGAGCTTGATGAAGTGCTTTCATCATTTTTCATTCTCCTTTCTTCAGAAATAATTTTAGTTGCAACTTCTTCAAAACTCAAACTTTCCTTCCCATACATCAGAACAGGTTTAAGATGAACATAGGAAGGTGGAAGGGACAAAATGAGCCTTAACGCTTTATCTTCATCATCAATCTCAACTTTGATAGATTCCAACTCAGAGACAATGTTATTCAAAGTACTAAGATGATCAAAGATTTTCGTACCTTCATCCATGCGCAGATTGTGGAATTGCTCTTTCAACAACAACCGATTTGAGATGCCCTTATCCTGATATAACCCTTCAAGCTTCTCCCAGAGTTGCTTGGATGATGACAGATTTTGCACATTCGCAAGAACATTCTTTGCCAAACACAGACGAATTGCACTTGCAGCTCTCAAATCTAGTTCCTCCCACTTGTCGTCCTCCATGTTGGAAGTGTTTCCTTTCAACGCCTTGTGTAATCCTGATTGTATAAGCACATCCTTGACTTGTACTTTCCACAAGCCAAAGTTGATTCTTCCATCAAACTTCTCTATGTCAAACTTCATAACGCTTGAATAAGACATAGTAGCTGCACGCAGACTGTAAACTATGCACCAGGTAAGTTCCCAGGAAAGAGAGGTGGGTCACAACAGACACGCTTAAATACCAAGTCTTTCCTTAGCCAGAACCTCCCTAAACAACACTTTCACAGTATCACCTTTCCCCTAACAATACCAAGGATAATTCTTTTCTGATGTGGAAGATCAGACAAAGCTGCAACCACAGAGCATACTAAGAAAAATTATCCTACCGAACCTCCGAACCTGGCTCTGATACCAGTTGTTGGGAAAGATAGCATAAAGTAAAAAGAATTAAGACATAGTCACAACACAAGAATATAACGTGGAAACTCCAAAACCGGAGAAAAAACCACGGCCGCTGCCTAAACCGGCAACCAGAGAACTAATACTATGTGAAAATTGTTACAACACATAGACTTCTCTCACTCACACCCCAGACACCACAGTACAACCACACTCTTACAAAGCAAATATATAAACTAAGTCAGATACAAGCTTAAACTGCTATTGCTGACTGGTGCATTTGAAAACAAAGGACCAAAACCCAATATATAGCCTTGGCCTTCTCCTTATTCTCCCACACTAAAGGATGTGGGACTTGCAATCAACCCCAACAAGGGCGAGGTACTCAGTTGGTTTCAGTGAAAGCGACGACGTCTCCTTTTTTCAATTCATGCCTCAAACCTAACTGACTATCCCCCTGAATCATCCACATTAGATCCGAACCCGACCCAAATTAGCCTCCACACTTTGATGGGTCATTTAGTGCCTTAGACGCTTCACGTATATATTAAACTCAAATTCAACCCACTTTTTACACATAAGATTGTAATATTAACATAAAACTAATTAAACTTAAACATGATTAAATACTCAAAATTTGAAAGCGATTAAACTTAGGTAGAATAATCTCATTTATTACATGCGTTTGTGTTGTATTAGTGTCTAACACTTGGCACACCATCAATCATCATATCAACAAGAAATATGTAAGCAAAATCATAATCTCTAAAGTTAAGGTTAATGAGAACTTCATCGCATTAAGATGCCTAGACCAATAATGGAAGGTAAAACTTTAAATTAATATCACATTCCATAAATTATAACAAAGTAAATTTCATTCTCAGTGAATTCTTATTTTAACATTGTCACATCATTTTTTTTCTTTTATTCACTTATTATCTAAAGTCCCGAAAAAAAAAAAATTTAAGAGTGCTACTACAATGTTAAGAGTAAATTTCATCTATTATTTAGTCTCTAACATCTCAACTCCTAGTACACAAATTCTTTTAACAACACAAGTAATTTCTTTTTAGAAAGAAAAAAAAAAAACGCATGCAATTTAAAAACTTGTGGTATCGATAACAATGTGATCAAAATTTTCTTTCAACAATTGCTTCACGCATATAAGAATGACTAGCAACCAATGATCTATCAAATATCAACCTTACCAAACTGCATTATTTACAAAAACAAGACAGTTCCTTAACCTCTTATAAACAAGATCAATCCCATTCTTTCCAAAATGCCCTTAAAATATCTTAAATTAGTCAATACAAATTATAAGAACAAACATAAAGAATGAGAAATTCAAACTAGATTTTTTTAAATATGTATAGAAGAATACTAATAGGCAAATGAATTCAAAAGTCATGAGTACGTAAAGTGAATGTTCTACAAAAATCCAACACTACCCAGGTAAGTTCCCAGGAAAGAGAGGTGGGCACAACAGACACGCTTAAATACCAAGTCTTTCCTTAGCCAGAACCTCCCTAAACAACACTTTCACAGTATCACCTTTCCCCTAACAATACCAAGGATAATTCTTTTCTGATGTGGAAGATCAGACAAAGCTGCAACCACAGAGCATATTAAGAAAAATTATCCTACCGAACCTCCGAACCTGGCTCTGATACCAGTTGTTGGGAAAGATAGCATAAAGTAAAAAGAATTAAGACACAGTCACAACACAAGAATATAACGTGGAAACTCCAAAACCGGAGAAAAAACCACGGCCGCTGCCTAAACCGGCAACCAGAGAACTAATACTATGTGAAAATTGTTACAACACATAGACTTCTCTCACTCACACCCCAGACACCCCAGTACAACCACACTCTTACAAAGCAAATATTTAAACTAAGTCAGATACAAGCTTAAAGTGCTATTGTTGACTGGTGCATTTGAAAACAAAGGACCAAAACCCAATATATAGCTTTGGCCTTCTCCTTATTCTCCCACACTAAAGGATGTGGGACTTGCAATCAACCCCAACATTAAGTCGGCACAAAAGATGAAGCTGATGAACAAAAACACAGTTTGTGGGTGTATAAGCCGCCACAAACTATCTCATTTGTAGTCTTTTTGGCCACCACAAATGGGTAACTTAATTAAAAAAAATAATTTTATAAAATTCAAAATTAATATTGAAAAAACATATTATATATAAAAAATTAATATTAATATAATTTAAAAAATAGAAATATAAATTTAAATAAAATAATATATACAAACAAAAACATGATTTTAATATTAATTAAACTTTTAATAATTAATTATATTATTACTACCAAACAATAATTAATTATAGGTTCACATCCTTGCAAATATAGTTTTATTTTAAAATAATTTTTCTATCCAATTTTCATTACAAAAACTGTAACACCTTTAAATCTAAATATAAATGGCACCTTCATCCTTCGTTACCAACTCTCCGCTTACCATTACACCACGGTAGAAACTACCTTAACCTCTTAAACTACCTCGACAAAACAAGACTTGTTTCTTGAGAACTTTCTTTTTGGGTTCGGTGGTTTACACAATACATCAAATATCTTCTATGCGCTTCTGGAACATCAGTTTCTTTATATGAGAAACAACGTTGTTTTATAAACCACAAGAGGAAAGAGTTTTGGGTGTCACAAATAGTGATCTATTGAAAGAAACTAAATCTTTGTTGGATTTGATTAGAAGTGATTGAAAAAAACCTAATACTCCATCTATGAGAGAATAGAAGAACAAGATTTTTGTTGAGATAATCAATTTGGTGAAAACTGATGGGGTTATGGTGATGAGTAATGTTTTGGTTAGAGTTAAGGAGTTTGAGGAAATGGAGCTATGGAATTAGTTTAACACAGTTTTTGTAATGGAAGTTAGATAGAATGACTATTTTAAAATGAAACTATATTTGCAAGAATGTGAACCAAACAAAAAAATTTATGAGGACCAAAACCAAAAAAGGTTATAATTGGAAGAACCAAAAATATATTTAAGCCTTATTTATATTTATATAGAAAAAGAGCATTTATGGAGGTCGAAGCGACCACAAAATGTTAATGGCTCTATTGCTTTTATGGCAGCCTAGACGGTCAAAAAGCGTTGTCTTTGTGGCAGCCTAAGTTCTCCCAATATTGCAACAGTTTGATTTTTACGACAGCAAAAGCGGCCACAAAATACTAACGGCCCTATTTCCTTTGTGGCGGCCTGAGCGATCAGAAAATATTATCTTTGTTGCGGCATAAGCCCTCACAATGCCGCAACAGTTTGATTTTGTGATCGTTTATGACTACCACAAACGTTACAATTAGAAAGAAAAAAAAAATTATTTGTGAGGGCTTTTCAACCTTAAATAGCAGTCAATTATAAATGAATTTTAAAATAGATTTAATTATAATTCTTAAGGCTGAAAAGCCCTAGAAGGAAACGCATAGTTCTCTCATATTTAAAAAATAAAGGTGGATTAGAAATATAAATTCCTTTGGAAATTATGTTTGTTTATTTATCATTTTATCATTTGAGGTCGAAATGACTAGAAATGTATTAAAATGTCTTATTATTGTCTCTCAAATTATGATGACATTTCTTGAAATCTATGAATTTATTGTGATTAATTGTAAATAATGTACTATTAAATTGTACAATTATTTTTGCCTCTTATAATATGGGATGCACGGATTTTCATTATAGAATTTTTAGAAAATTTAAAAATATTTATGTTTGTTTTTCTTATCCTAAAACAAACATGCACGTTGTCTTTGTGACAGCCTAAGTTCTCCCAATATTGCAACAGTCTGATTTTTACGACAGCAAAAACGGCCACAAAATACTAACGGCCCTATTTCCTTTGTGGCGGCTTGAGCGATCAGAAAATATCATCTTTGTTGCGGCATAAGTCCTCACAATGCCGCAACAGTTTGATTTTGTGATGATATTTGCCGCCACAAATTCCTATTGATATTTTCAATCAATCAAACTCATTTTGAGGGTGTTGGCCGCCACAAATTCAATAATTTTTCCTTCTAATACTTTTTTGATCGTTTATGACTGCCACAAACGTTACAATTAGAAAGAAAAAAAAATTATTTGTGAGGGCTTTTCAACCTTAAATAGCAGTCAATTATAGATGAATTTTAAAATAGATTTATTATAATTTTTAAGGCTGAAAAGCCCTAGAAGGAAACGCATAGTTCTCTCATATTTAAAAAATAAAGGTGGATTAGAAATATAAATTCCTTTGGAAATTATGTTTGTTTATTTATCATTTTATCATTTGAGGTCGAAATGACTAGAAATGTATTAAAATGTCTTATTATTGTCTCCCAAATTATGATACCATTTCTTGAAATCTATGAATTTATTGTGATTAATTGTAAGTAATGTACTATTAAATTGTGCAATTATTTTTGTCTCTTATAATATGGGATGCACGGATTTTCATTCTAGAATTTTTAGAAAATTTAAAAATATTTATGTTTGTTTTTTCTTATCCTAAAACATTTAAGTTGAATATATGATATACTAAAAATCCCTCCAAACTAAATCATTTGAGACTTCAAAATTTCTTTGTAGTATATACACATTGATGGTATTTAAATATATATCGACACTACAAAAAAATATGCTAATTAGCCATGTTTACAACCGTGGCTAAATTGTCAATTGACTTTGGCAAATAAAGTTAGCCACGCTAATCCTGTCAATGACGTAGCAATTTATTAACCATGGTTAAAATCTAGATTAGTTACACTTAAAAGAGTCGTAGTAAAACTTTGGAGTTGATGCATATGATTCACATCTAAAACTTTTCTTGATATTTCTCTAAAGTAGTTACATAGTTCAATCAACACAGAACTAACTTCTTTAGGAATATTTTTTCTAAAAGCAATTGGAAAAAGATGTTCTATTAGAATATGTGAATCGTGGCTTTTAAGACCCAAGACCTTACACTTCTTAACATCAAAACATCTAGAAATGTTTGATGCGTAACTATCTGGAAAAACCACATTTTTTAGAATGTGTAGGAAGATATCTTTCTTCGAATTTTTCATTTTAAAGCATGATTGAGGAAACTTAGAGGAATTAGGATACGGATTAAGCTTTTCCCTAATTCCCGTTGCCTGCAAATCTTTACGAGCTTGAAGATTTTCTTTTGTTCGATTTTTCTCCTTAAGTACTGTGAACAATACATTGTTAGAAACATTCTTCTCTTTGTGCATTGGATCAAGCAATGACGACTAAGATTATGCTCCCAATAAGGTAGATCCCAAAAGATACTCTTTCTCTTTCATTGTAGTGGGTTGTCCTCACTTGTACCCTCATCATGTGACCTTTTGTAACTATATTCCTCAATTTGTCCAAGCACCTTTGAACCTGACATTGGAACAAGGGCAGATCTAAACTCCAAAGATCCATCAAATGAATTTATGTTGTACCTATACTTGTGATAAGTGGTAAATATCGACGATGCCCCATAAAAAAAAAAATTCTTCCAAATTTCAAACTTTTAGATTTTGTATCAAATTTACATGATGGGCAAGCAAACAATGTGTGTGTATTCCACCCATATAAGTTATCACGACCAAGAAAATTAGTAACAGTACAAAATAAGCTAGCATGCATATGAAACATTTCATTGGTAGAGGAATCAAAAGCCTCCACACGATTCAATAATTTTTTCAACTCGGCAACTAAAGGTTGTAGGTAAAGATCAATACTATTAACATACATCTTAGAACCTGGAATTATCATTGACATGATAAGAGAAGTTTGCTTCATACAATACCAAGGAGGGTAGTTATATAGGTACAACATCACAAGTCAAACACTATAAGTAGAACTTAAAGTTCCAAATGGATTGAAATCATTTGTAGCCAATCCAAGTCTTACATTACAAGGATCATAAGCAAAGTTTGGATAAAATGAATCAAAGTCCTTCCATGCTTTACTATCTCTTGGATGCCTTAACAATCCATCAGGGTTTACCACTGTAGCATGTCATTTCAATAGCTTTGAAGTTTTAGAGACATGTATAACCTTTTCAACCTAGGTATAAGTGGGCAATATCGAAGTAATTTAGCTGGTTTTCGTTTCTTTTTATTTTGGAAATTTTTTACATAATTTTCACCACCATCATTTTCATTTGATTTCCATCTAAACATATTACACGTCTTACATTTATCTCTCTTCTTATCCTCCAATGATCCCCAATACAACATACAATTATTTGGACATGCATCAATTTTTTCATAGCTTAGACTTAACATCTTAATCATTTTTTTTTTGCTTCATAGAAAGAATTCTGTAATTTAGTATGGGTATAATTGTCCAAAAAGATAAATAATTGAAATAAATATTGAATTATCTTAACAGATTAATTTGTGGATAGGCCTAATGTTGGATTCCTAGTTCCTTGGTCCTTAGTTATTATACATTTCTCCATTTTTGCACGATCATATAAACACCGAGCCATATCAATATGATTAGTATGCACAAAAGCACACACCATAGCCGAGCAAGTGATAGCATCTCATCAAATAACCTCTTTGAAGCATTTCATCAAATAACTTCTTTGCTCCTTCAAAATTATTACATTTCCTAAACACTTGAGTGTCACATTGTAAAGAACCACCCCATTGTCTCTAGCATGTTGAACTTTATCCCTAAGGTAATTAAGAACAATGGGTACAATGGTTATTATCAACCAAACCTACCAAAATGGTTGTTATCAAACTAAACTTGTTATAAAAAAAGGTATACATCACATAAACAATCTAAAAAAGGTATTACATCATTCTATTGATTTGTTTTTGTCAAATATACTCACATCACATAAACAACTAAACCTACAAAATTAAAATCAAAAGAGATTTGGAGTTTTTACCAAAGAGAACGAAAGAGAGCAGCTCGTGAGTTCTTGGCAATAGTTGGGTCGCGTGACGTTATTGTCGGTGACTGAGTCGTGAGTGCTTGTGGTTGGGTTGTGAGATATCTAGTGTCGGTGACTAGGTTGTGTGATACCTTGTTGGTCCAATGTGTTCTTTCCGGTAGCAATGTCACATATTTGTGTGTTGTGGAAAAAGTAATTGACGGCGAGCAGAGAAGAGAAAGGGAATTGAAGGTGAGCAGAGAAAAAAAAGAGAAGAAAAGAGAAGAGAAGAGAAGAGAAATGAAACGTTAAATAATAAAAGGAATGAGAAAAGGTGAAAAGAAACAGAAAAAAAAGGGGAATAAAAAAAATAAAGGAGGGAATGGAAAGAAAAAAAATAGGCGCACTCACTAAAAGGGTGTAAAGGGAAACTAAATGGTTAGCTACAATCTAACCGTATCAAAATTTATTTTTTAGCCATTGTCAATATGAATGTGGTTATTTAATCATAGTTAACTGCCCTTTTTTTTTTTTGCAGTGCGACAAGTATCAAAGTATGATTGAGGTAATTGGTTGGCTCCAACTCTAATTTAGTTGCTCTGCAAATCACTTGTATGAGCCATGATTACAATCACAAATATAAATAATTTGGACATACATATAAATAAATAAATATAAAAAATTTAATCACAACATTTTTTATTTAAATTTTTTTATTTATGTGTGTTCAAATACTTCATTCGTCAAATGACGAGTGTCGTTTAAGGTTTTTATACATATATTAAAAATATAATAATTAGAAGAAAGATATAACTCAGTTTATCAAAGTGAATTTTTCACTATTATCAATGTAAAATACAATAATATTTTGTAAGTTGTACATATAATAATTATTAAAGGGTAGTATAAGAAAAAATAATTAAAGTTACATTTAAAATTAAGAATGACATTTATTTTGAGATAAATCTTTTTGTTAAAATAATATTCATTTGAAACATACGTAGTATTTTTTTATTTGGGTTGTGCGCAAGTAAGTATCGATTTATCTCTTCATTTCTCTTTTAATATGTGCTTCATTGTTTTCACCAAAAAAGAGTGGCCGAGACTCAAATTGTTTGTCAGAAATCACCAATCAAATTGTTTTTTATTCATTTTTATCTAAATAAGTTATTTGCACACATCTATAAAACATGTGTACTTCTAAAATGGTATGATACTCGCAAGTACTATCTTATTCCTCATTATTCTCTTGCGAGTGAAATTGATGATTTTTTTTTTAATATTAATATAGCATACTTTGTGTTTTTGAGTTCATTTATTGTTGTAAACAACATCTTTTTTACTTTTTAAACTTTTATTATGATTTTGTATCCTGAATTGATTAATTTAGCACTCTTAGTTATATTATGTTTTAAAAAAATTATGTGTTTGTATGTACATATTTGTACCTTGAATTCTTTAAATGTTGTATCAAGTAATTGTACTCGTATCTGTTAGTAGTATTGGTACCGATACCATACCTGCCACTATGCATCACACACACATTTAGTTTCTCTTTCTTGCTATTGTGTGGTTTCATTGTTTTAGTGCGGAGCAGTGTTTGTTCGCCATTTTGATACAGTGTTTTGGTTTGTCGTCTTGTTGAAGTATTCTTTAATTTAAATTGAGATATCAATTTCGATCAAGTACAAATTCAATCAAAGATTTGTTAGTGTTACTGCTCTAGAGACATGAGTATTTCATACACTCCAAATTTGTAAGCTTTTATTCAATTTGTAGATATTTTATCGTTTTATACTATTTACATGGGTGTTGCGAGTTTGTTCATAAATTTATATTTTTTTAGATATTTTGAATTATAATGTCTTTGATGGATTTAATTTCTATCGATTTGAATCAATGAAAATTATTTTTTAGTAAAAAAATGTATGATTTAGTTGATCACATTTTAGATATGTCAGGAAGGAGCCGTTCATATAAATAATGAGTTTTTCAGTTATAATTTGTGAATCTGTCTTTGGTAAAAGCTAAAGCAGAATTAATATCTGGGAAATGTATTGTGCACCCCCACAGTTTTACCTGCCACCCCCCATAATTTGTTATTGACCAATATACCCTTTTTTACCTTATATAAAATTTATCAGTAAATTTACTACACTCTTTTCTCACCCCCACTTTCGAAAGTTTTCCAAAAAAATTCTATTATTCGAAAGTTTCAAACTTTTGAAACAATCAGAGGTCAGATTTCAACAACACTTTCGAACCTTTTGTCAAAAATCCAAAGATTCAAAATGCAATTTTCCCAGAAAACACAAAACATTCGAAACTTTGATTAAGTATGAAAGATTCGAAGCATGAATTTGATGAAACCTTCGAAACTTTGGTTAAATCTGAAACTTTCGAAGTTTTGTTTGATGAAACCTTCGAAGCTTTGGTTCAATTCGAAACTTTCGAAACCCAAAAAGTTCGAAACTTTGGTTGAAGCTGAAAGTTCCGAAACCTATTTTTCCAGAAATTTCGAAAGTTTACATCAATGTGAAAGTTTCGAAACTTTCAATTTTTTTTTTTAAATTTATATATATTATTATTTATATTTATTACTATTTTTGAAAACAGATATGAGTAGAGTTGAGGTTTCTGCCTCAAGAAATATAATAGATTCTACGGACAAATTCATTACTGATCAGGTATTAATATTACTAATAATCTATCACAGATAAATTTTTTATTATAACTATATATTTGATGTTTTATTTGAAACATATTTTGTAGGTATTTCCTTCACGAGAATCTGTGTTTGAATGGGCAAAAACCATTGGAAGAGAAAATGGAATTTTAATTGTCATCATTCGTTCAGATAAAGCAACCGGAAAGAGGGGAAGAAAAGAAAAATTGATTTTGGGATGCGAAAGAGGTGGAAGATATAAGTCAAAATCAAAATCAACAGTAACTTGTTCTCATAAGAAAAATTGTCCGTTTACTCTCAGATGTATACCGTTAAGTGTCGGTGAAGGATGGAAAATTAGTGTTCGTTGTGGAACACATAATCATGATCTACTTGATATTGTAACTGGTCATTCTTATTTGGGGCGTTTAAATGAAGAAGAGAGGAAATTTGTCAATGACATGACAAAGTATAAGCTTGCCCCCAAATTCATCTTAAATGCTTTGAAAGAGAGAAATAAAGCTAATCTGACAATTCCAAGTCAAATATATAAAGCAAGGAGTACTTATCGATCATCGTTGAGAGGTTCATACACAGAAATGCAACATCCGTTGAAGTTAATACAACAAGAAAATTATGTGTATTGGACAAGAAGACGGGAGAATTCTGATGTTTCGAAAGATATATTTTCGACGCATACTAATTGTATAAAGTTGTTAAACACGTTTCATTTTGTTTTGATATGTGATAGCACATACAAAACAAACAGATATCGGTTACCATTACTTGAAATTGTCGGTGTCACATCTACTAGTTTGACATTTTCTATTGGGTTTGCTTATTTGGAACAAGAGCGACAAGATAACTTCATCTGGGCATTTGAAAAGGTACGACAGTTGTTCAAATCTGAGACTTTAATTTCTAAAGTTATTGTGACTGATAGAGATCTTGCCATGATGAATGCGATTAGTGTTGTGTTTCCTACTTCAATACATTTGCTATGTCGTTTTCATATTGAAAAAAATGTTGGGGCAAGATGCAAACAATATGTGAAAAAAGATAGACAAGAAGAAGTAATGGATTTATGGAAAAAAATTGTATATTCAAGTAGTGTAGAGGAGTATGATCATCACCTGCAACATTTTGAGCTAGTGTGTGCCGATATTATTCTTTTTGTTGATTATGTGAAAGATTCGTGGTTAACACCTTACAAAGAAAGGTTTGTCAATGTTTGGACCAATAGAGTGATGCATTTGGGGAACACAACATCTAACAGGTATTTTTAAATTTGATTTGTTTGTTTTAGAAAATATGATTTACTAGTTTGTGATTTATTTTAATTTGTATTATTTAATTTATTTGTAGAGTTGAGTCTGCCCATTGGAGATTGAAAAACATGCTGCAAACTAGTTTGGGTGATTTGTGTAAAAGTTGGGATGCTGTGAATATGATGTTGAAGAACCAAATATGTATCATTCAATCTTCTTTTCAGAAAACCATCAAGGATGTTGAGCACGGGTATAATTTATCATTCTTTCAAAGTCTGCATCATTGTGTATCAAGGAAATGTTTTAAAAAAATTGACAAACAGTTGCAGAGAGTGAAGATTGTGGGTACTGACAAAATAATATGTGGTTGCTCAATCAGAACAACTCATGGATTACCATGTGCTTGTGAGTTGGCAAAGTTGCAGATATCTGGTAATGTTATCCCTTTAGATAGCATTCATGTTTTTTGGAGAAAGTTAAGCATTGAGAATGAATTTGAGGATGAAGAATCTTTATCAGATTATGACTTTTCAGAAGAGTTAGAAGCAATGAAAGCGTACATAAAGAAACACGATATTGTAAGTCAAAGGATATTCAGGGCTAAGATGCGTGAAGTTGTATTTCCACATACAACATCAATACTTGCACCACTAGAGAAGGTGAGAACCAAGGGAGCAAGTAAAAAGAAGAAAGAATTTGATACTCCTCGTGATCCGTCATATTGGGAGTATGTTGATGCCTCTCAAGAATCTGAAAAGCAACCATCTCAATGTTCTGCAAGGCAACCATCTCATTCATCACAGTATTCTGCAAAACAACCATTTTACACACATTTTCCTACTCTTATACATTCGTATATTGAGGAGATAATAGATGTGGTGGCTGATGGAAATTGTGGGTTTCGCGCAATTGCAGCATTGTTAGGTTGGACTGAAGAATCTTGACCTTTAGTTCAAACACAATTGGATAAAGATATTCGTCTACATCAAGACCTTTATGCTAATGTGTTCGATGACAGTGTTGAATCAGTGCGAAACTCATTGAACATATCAGGACTGGGTGCTCAAGGACAAGATAAGTGGATGTGTTTACTAGACTTGGGTTACGTGATAGCAACACGATATAATGTCATATTGGTGTCGTTGTCTCGTAATCTAAATATGATATTCTTTCCGCTAAACAAAGCACCGCCGTCAAAAGAACGTTTACTAGCCATTGGATTCGTCAATGGAAATCATTGGGTACAGGTAAAATTTATTAGTGTTTATTAAATTAAATTAATTAGCATTGTTTATATAATATTAGCATTGTTTATTAAATTATATTTATTATTGTTTATGATATTAAATTAAGTTTATTAATGTTTAATATTTTATTGTCCAGATCAAGTTGAAGTCTAATTGTCCTTTGCCACCTATCTCAAAAACATGGAAAGACTATTGTAGTGAATGTGCAAAGACATGGGAAATAGCTTGTGCAGCACGTATGAAGCAATGGGAACACATTGATCCATCATTTAGCAAATCATCTTGTATTTCATTAAATGAAGATTAGAATATATTTTGTATTTCATGAAATGAATATTATAAAACGATTCGATCATTTACGTTGTCATTTACGTTGTGTCGTTGCGTCGTCTGTTTGATGCTGTTGGTGGAATTCTCTCTACACCATCACGTCTGTCACCTAATGTTACGAATAATCTGACCAAAGGAACCTCTCATTCTAGGCACTGCAATATATCAATATTAAAAACAAATGAAAAAAAATTTAAAAAAACCCAAATAACATTTCGAAACTTTCACTGGGAAACCAAACTTTCGACAAAATTTTGAAACTTTGCATCAATCTCAAAGTTCTGAAACGTGATTTTTTGAATCTTTCAGAAATGCTCGAACCTTTTATATTTCGAATATTTCACCTTCAACGAAACCTTCGAAACTTTTGAACTTTGAAAGTTTCAAGTTCGACGAAAAGTTCGAAAGGTTGAACATTTCTGGAAAAAACGTGCTTCGAAAGTTTGACATTCAAAGAAAGTTTCGAAACTTTGGAAAAATCTGGAAAAAAAACTGGTTCGAAAGTTTCGAATGTCTGGAAAAATCTGAAAAAAATCATGCTTCGAAGCTTTGAGATTCAACGAAAGGTTCGAAATTTCCTTACTTTTTCACTTCGAATGTGTGAAAGGTTCGAATATTTGGTAGGGTGGGAGAATCGGATGTTTCAGAGTTTCGAACAAATGGGTGAAAAAAGGAAAGTGTATTTTTTTTAGGGTTTTATAGTTAAAATTAGGGGCAGTATGGTCTTTTACTTATAGTTGGGGGGTGAGAGGTAAAAGTGGGAGGTGCCTTTTTTTAGGCCCAATACAAGTGCTTTTGGAGAAGGAATGTCTATACCGGCCCAAATACATCAACCAATACCTGATTTTATTTGAGAAATTTTACCTTGTACGCACACTTTAACAAACAAAAAACAACCATTTCAATATTTTTAATTGTATTTCAAAAAATTTAAGGTTTAAATTTTTTGGAATAAAAATATATATTGGAAAACCTAATTTAATTTTTTGAAAAATAATTGTGTTTCATAAAATTTAGTGTTTAAGTTTTTTGAAATATATTTGTATTTAAATATTAGTGTTCAAGTGTTTTGTAATTTTTTTTGTTTTATTTTGTGAAAACTTTAAGTTCAAGTTTTTAGAAATATTTATGTCTTTTAGAAAATTATAATTTTAAATTTTTTGAAAAGTACACACTTTAATAATGTGTTTTTTGAAAAAAAATTAATATACCGCTAAATTATTTAAAAATGTTTTCCAGCTTTCAATTTTATCATTAAAAAAAATTGCAATTTTTGGAGTTTTTATAAAAATAAGGGTAATGGAATTTCTATTAAAATGTGCCCTAGGAGTATAAATTGTGGGATATATGGTAAAATTTTATTTATAATTTGAATAGAAATAATTGTTGAGTGGGTCCCTCCAGGGAGTCCACACTAATTAAAAAATATTTAATTATTATTTTTTGTTTTATTTTAAATATTTATTTTGGTATTTTTTATTTATTAGTTTTCATCATTTATCTTTTATAGATAATATATTTTAGTCATTTTTCACAATCACAATAAAAGCTATAAAATCATTTAGTCATTAGAATTTTTTCTAATAATTATTAATATGTGTTGACTATAATATTCTTTTTGAAAAATCATCTATTTAACCCAATAAAAAGCTTGTACTTGAAAAAATTATTTTCACATGATTTAAAATATATGTTAATTCTTTAAAATGAAAGGAAATTTTACCATAGTTACGTGTATTTTCATATTCTCCTTGTTAAGATTATTCACTTAACTCTACAATTGATTTAAGATTATATCTCAATAGTTTATAACAATAATCATACAAAACTTTCAAAAACTTAATGATAAAAAAACCTATCATTAAATGATAAAAGATAAAAGAAAAATTTAAAATTAAAACTAATATTTTGCGAAAGATAAATAACAAAAAGTATATTTAAGCTTTGATTAAAAAGAAAATAGGCAAAAGAGTGTGTGGTGTGTTTTTGGTTTGGGCCAAGCCCATGGTCGCGGTGAAAGGGATTTCACATCCCTACTTTATAAAAGAAATAAAAATAAAAATAAATATCCCCCTAATGTGGTCTTAGAATGGCCAATATATTTATTTGTCTTTTTGTTTTTATTTTTTCTAGTACAATTTCAACACATTTATTCAATTACAACATTGTCAAAAAAAACCTTTGAAGAAAAAGATCCATAGATACAATTATTCGTTTAATCATTCTTCTTAAACTTTAAATCATATCTTTGTTGTTTGGAATTCCCTCAAAGAGATTCTTTGAATCTAAAGTTCAAATAATTATCTTAATCGTGCTACAAGACCTTTGAATACACTTCACGAGTGCAAATTGATTTTTCTTTTTTTGCATTTCTTTCCATTATAACATTTTCAAAGTTAATAGGAAAAAGAATGAGTAAAAGGGGGTCGAAGTTGATCCCTTCTTTTTTCTATACTATTTTTCCCTTTAACTTTTTGTCATTTTTGTTACCCTTTTTCTTTTTTTATATATAAAGTCAATTTGCACTCATGAAGTGTATTCTAAAGTATACTAATATTTAAACAAAATATATAGTAGATTTAGAAAGGATAACCTAATTTCTTTTCAAATAAAGGGTCAGGACATCATATTTACACTTATATAAAAATCCTCATTTAAAGAAATCTCTTGGAATTAAGGAACTCAAGATTTATCATCTATTAAATCATTAACGAAACTCATAGATGATAGATTTTCGTCAAAAAATTAATAATAATTAATAAATTACAAAACAATACTCGCTTGTCAATAATTTTACAAAATAATATTTTAACTTAGGACTTCGTAAAAATGAAATAAGTGACAACCATCTAGTATCATCTTTCAGAGCACATATCACAAACTATCACCTGTAATAACTACACTCTCGCAAGCACCAAACACAAGCAACGACGGGTGAACTTCAAAATCATGTATTGGTATAAGATAAGTGAGAATAACACGCAAGTAATCAAATTGGCACAAATAAATCACAATAAAATCAAAATTAAATCCAAATCAATTACAATAAAACAATCACAAAGATGCCATGCTATGCATGTCTTATACTTTATACTTCTTCAACATTTGATACTATTCTATTATGAAGTGTTTGGTTATAAGGCTTGATACTATGCCACCACACGAATGGACGGATAATTCATAAATGACCATGCCCTCGTAGATCCCCTCAACCCAACTCGAGACACATATATGCGACATTCGGGATACTCATGTGTTGCAGGGTTCTACTGTAAAAAAAAAAAAAAAAACTGTTGCCATAGACGTGCAATGAGACCACGGTTTTTTAGTTGGTTTTAACCCACGTTTTTCTATATTTGTTTTAAACTATAGTTATGTAAATGTTGTCTATTCATTATGCCACAGTTGTACTACATTTTTCTATTTTAGGCAACTAATTTAAACCGTTGTCATAAGGTTTAGGCAACACTTTTTAGTCTAAGACAATACATATATAAACTTTGCTTATACCATTATTCCACATTTGTGCAAGTATTAGCCAAACATTTTTTTATATTGCCTTCTGTACATTTAGACAACAATTTTTCAAATACAATTGTATCGATAATTAATTATTATTGCTTAAAATAACTACACATTAATTAAAAAAAGTTATAACATTGAATGAAATAAACAAGAGTTTACATTATCTAGCTGTAACTAAAATATACATTAATAGAGGAAAACAACTTTGTCTAATCAATTTTTTTTAACATTGGTATGTATCCACAAAAAACCAGTACATGAAATCATCAACTGTTATGTCATTATTTTAAAACAATCAAGTCTTCCATGCACTCCACTAGCTTCAATCTTCTTGAGGACAACGTGAGTCAACTTGATCTTCCACATTCTTCTTGAGGATGACCTACAGTAGTAAATCCTCTACAGAACATGAAACCAAACTATAGAACTAGATATGTAAGTCACAAGGAGGCTTATATCTGAACTAAGCACCTTGTGGAAACTTAAATGATTTGGATAAACATCACAACAATGGACTCATTCCTTAGTGCCACTAAATGCATAACTTTAACAACTTTCAATAGATATCTGAAGCAGTTTTAATACTTTTAAAATAAATTTATTTAATTAATAAAATTGGAAAGTAAATACATCAAATACATAACACATCATCACAAGACACATTTGGTTAAACATTCTACTATTACCAAGTTAAAAAGAAAAATTGAACGAAAAACAATCTTTAAATGATACCTGAAGGAATGTCATGTATCTTCAAATGAAAGCAGTCTAATACATATTTAAAAATTGAAATATCGATTTATGGTGTTTTTAAATTGAAAAGCTACTAAAATACCTCAATCAAAATTACTCTGCTACTGCATGTCATGTAGCGGCCAGGAGCCGCTCGGCTAGCTAAGCAGGAATAACAACAGAACACACCCATGATTCTACTAAAGAAGTGAGAGATAGATATATTGTACACCACTTTTATTCCTCGTGTTAACCATAAAATAGTAACTTTGCATACATAAATTAATCAAAAACACATATAAAGATAAACCATCCTATGTCATAACACCATTGAAACCAATTAAACCAATCAAGCAAGCAAGCAATTGCTTGTGAAAAAATTGCTCGATTAAATCAATCAAGCAATTGCTCAATTAAACCACCCTATGTAGGGCAATCAAGCAATTACTCAATTAAACCAATCAAGCAATTGCTTAATTAATCACACAATTGGACATAAATCTATAAATTGTATTAAACAACTTGTGAAAGAAATTGAAAAGAGAACCACTCGACTACTTTTACTAAAACTAAAACAATTTCAAGATCATCCTTTGACTTCAAAAAAATTGGATGTCAAAAGATTGCTTAAAGATAATTTTCCTGTCAATTGTGTTGGGAAAAAACCAGAGATAATTAGCGATAACTATCTCAATAACGCGAAATATTTTTCCCCCACCTGTGCAGATAAATGGCCAAACAGAAAATACAATTTCAGAGCAAAAATAATTGACAGAAAATTAAATATGAGACAAACACAATTTTTAACGTGGAAAACATCCCTCAAATTGAGAGAATAAAAACCACGGGACCTAGTCCAGTAAAACTTCCACTATAATAATTAATGGGTACACCAGAGTCTTCCTAATAACAATAGGGAATATCAATCAACAATAACAACCTTATAACAACCTTCCACTAAAGTGGGTATGCCAAAGTTACTCTCAGAGAAGATAAAACTACTCAAACTGTATATTAAAATAACAAACTCAATGGTAGAAATAACATAATAAATTTGTAGATCAAATGGAGCAAGTTTGCTACACTCCTGTTACCACCACCGAAACCAAACCCTTATTTTTCTTCTCTGGCAGTCGTTCTCTTTCGTTCTTCTAATTCTTAGAATTTCTAAATCTCTTTTATTTCCTTCACGTGGGCCTAGCCCAATAATACCCTTTTTTTCTTTTTTTTTTCAATAATAATAATAATACTAATACTAATAAAACTAGTGGGTTCCACTTGGGGAGTGAACCCACCCAACAAATCTCCCCCTCACGACTCAAGTGGGAAGGTATTGCTCAACCATGCCAGCTTTCTTTCTACAACATATCATCTTCGACACAGGCAAGGTCTCCGTCATCATATATGAACCATTCTCATCAGTATGAATCTTCTCAATTAAAAATGACTTCATTTCCAGTGCATCTCGTATCCAATGATACCACACTCCAATATGCTTCGACTTTGCATCAAAAGTCGAATTCTTGCTGAGACGGATCGCACTCTGACTGTCACAGAATAACACAAACTTATCTTGCTTGAGGCCTAACTCATGTAGGAATTTCTTCATCCACAAGAGTTCTTTGGAAGCTTCAGTCGCTGTAATGTACTCAACTTCAGTAGTGGACAGAGCAACACACTTTTGTAGTCTTGATTACCAAGACACAACTCCCCTTACAAAAGTCATCATATAATCAGAAGTAGATTTTCTAGAATCAAGATCACCTGCCATATCTGCATCTTTGTAGCCATCCAACACAAGTTCATCACCTCCATAGCATAAACACACTTTGGAAGTGCCTCTGAGGTATCTGAGAATCCACTTCACTACTTGCCAATGATCTTTACCATGATTAGAGAGAAATCGACTAATAACTCCAACTGCATGAGCAATATCTGGCCTTGTGCATACCATAGCATACATCAAACTACCAACCGCGGATGCATAAGGAACCTTCTTCATCTCTTCTTTGTCTTTCTCACTTGTAGGACATTTATCAGAATTCAATTTAAAATGAGTAGCAAGTGGAGTACTAACAGGTTTGCAATTGCTCATGTTAAACCTCTCTAACACCTTCTCAATATAATTGTGTTGAGACAACCACAATTTATTATTCTTCCTGTCACGAGTAATTCTCATACCCAGAATTTGCTTTGCAGGACCTAAGTCTTTCATTGCAAAAGACTTGTTCAAATCTTTCTTTAAAGATTGAATCTTCTTAGTGTCATGACCAACAATCAACATGTCATCCACATATAACAAGAGAATAATATAATCACCATCAGAGAACTTCTTGATAAACACACAATGGTCAGAAGTAGTTTTACTATACCCATGTTTCTCCATGAAAGAATCAAATTTCTTGTACCATTGTCGAGGTGCTTGCTTGAGCCCATACAAACTTTTCTTTAATTTGCATTCCCTTTGACTTCGAAGCCCTCTGGTAGCTCCATATAGATCTCTTCCTCCAAATCACCATAAGGAATGTAGTTTTCACATCAAGTTGTTCAACTTCTAGGTTAAAACTAGCTGATAACCCAAGCACAACTTGGATAGAGGACATCTTCACCACATGTAAAAAAATTTAATCAAAGTCAATACATTTTCTCTGATTAAAACCTTTCACAACCAATCTTGTTTTGTATCTTGGTTGAGAACTATTCTCTTCTGCCTTTATCTTGTATACCTATTTGTTCTTGAGTGCTTTTCTACCATTAGGCAACTTTACCACAAATGTGTGATTCTCATGCAAGGAATTCATCTCTCCTTGCATGACCTTTAATCACTTTTCTTTATCAACATTCGTAATAGCTTCTTGATAATACTCTGGCTCTCCACTATTAGTGATCATCACATACTCATGTGGAGGATATCTTTGAGAAGGTTGACGTTCTCTAGTAGATCTTCTCAACTCAAACTCGACTGGTGGCTCAACTGGAACCTGCTCATCATGGTGAGGCACATGATCATCAGTTACATTCTCATCATCTACCTGTATATCTCCCTCATCAATAAAGGTTTCTGTAGGGGGCTTAGGCGCAACATTTTCAATGTAACTTATAGAATTTGGTTTCTATTTTTCAGTTTTATCAAAATCTTCAATAGTCTGGTCTTTAAGAAATATCACATATCGACTTCTGATAATTTTCTTGTCAATCGGATCCCACAATCTATAACCAAATTCTTCATCACCATAACCGACGAATATACATTGTTTGGATTTACTATCAAGCTTGGACCTCTCATCTCTTGGAACGTGAACAAAACATCTGCAACCAAAAACTCTCAAATGACGGTAAGAGACATCTTTCCCTGTCCACACTCTATTTGGAACATCACCATCAAGTGGAATAGATAGAGAAAAATTGATCAAATCCGCTGCAGTTTTCATTGCTTCACCCCAAAAGGATTTCGATAATTTTGCATGAGAGAGCATACATTTGATTATGTCATTAATCGTACGATTCATTCTCTCTGCAACACCATTACGTTGAGGTGTATTTGGAACTGTTTTCTCAAACCTGATTCCATGTTCTCTACAATACTCTTCAAAAGGACCTCCGTATTCGCCACCGTTATCTGATCGAACACATTTCAATTTCCTTCCCTTTTCTCTTTCAACACTTGCATGAAAATGCTTGAAGACTCCAAATACCTGGTCTTTAGATTTCAAATGAAATGCCCACACTTTTCTAGAGTGGTCGTCAATAAAAGTAACAAAATATGATGCACCACCAAGAGATTTACTATCCATCATACAAACATCAGTATGAACTAAATCAAGAATATTTTGCCTCTTATGAAGACCAGTATTATGAAAAGATAAAATAAAATCAAAAATTTTATTGCAGAGCAAAAAATTTCAATTCAGTAAATAAACTAATTCAATAGTGAATTGGCAATCCCCGGCAACGGCGCCAAAAACTTGATAGCGTTTCAGCAAGTGTACTGAATCGTTGCAAGTAATAATAAAACGGTAGTACCGAGTGTCGAACTCAAGGATTGCGTTTTACTATTGAATTATATTTGATTACTAGAATTGAACAAAAAGGTTCCCAAGTTGATTGAAATAATGTTTGAAATTAACAACAATAATAAAATTGATCTTTTATAATGAGAAAAATGTCAGGGATGAGTTTCACTTCGAATCCAACCTTGGTGTCTAATTTGATCCTAGTTACTGAATTCCTTTATTGAATTATTACCGAATTCTCTTTATTATTCTTGCCCTAATGTCTTAGTGACAGAACCTTTAATTCCAAAGTAACCCCTAATTCCTTAGTGGATTTAAGATTAGAATTAAGCATTACCGTATAGAAATTCTCTTGTAAATTATTGCTTTGCAACTAATTTAATTGGTTTCATGACCTGCACCTATGTCTAGACTACAAATTCATGAATTTCTCATCTCAAGCATTTGTAAAGTCCACTTCCGTTTCAAAATACAAATCGTAGAACATTTTAATGTTGATCAAGCAATAAAAAGCATTAAGCACAGAGATGAGAAAAATAATTCAATAAACTCATTCATATAACTAGAAATCAAATCAGAAAAATAAGGGTTTCATCTGGTTACACTCATCCCTAACAAATAGGGTTTAGTTACTCATGACAGAGATACAAAAGATAAGGATTAAAGAAGAATTACAAGAATGATTCATGGATGATTCTTGATAAAACTGCTTCAATGGCGTTAGAAACGGCTGTCTTTGAGTTTCTATGCTAGGGCACAAGTCTCCCAAGTTCCCCAGAGTCAAAAAGATCCCTAAAACAGTAAAAATCTGCGTTTTTATGGTTGCAGGTGCGCGTCGCGCGCCCCATGTGCGGAAAAACGCGCTCCAGGCGCGCGTTGGCAGAGTCCAATCCTGATAAATGTGCTCCAAGCGCTCCAGGACGCGCTCCAGGCGCATTTCTTCTGATGTCTGATGTATTTTGCATTTTTCTCATCTTTTGCATCTGAATTGGGTCTCGGTGTCTTCATGAAAGTTGTAGATATGGATCTTAGCTTTCATTAGCACTTGGAGTGACACTAATTGGACATCTCTAACTCCAGATATGGCTGAAATACCCCACATACGTCAGGTTGATTTTTCACCAAAATTCAGCACTGCACTAAAACAAAACACAATGTAAAATTACGACAAATTCCTACTTAATCAACGAAATAAAAACAAAAAAAATTTTATTAACTCAAAGAACAAAAATCAACAAAATGTATCAAATAAATCCTTAATTTAACTGATGATTGAGGATAAATAAGACTAAAACAGTGGGAAAATATGCATATGATGAAGAGTCATCACAACCCCAAACTTAATCTATTGCTTGTCCCCAAGCAACAATTAATTTCATATTTGGTCCTGTTAAATGCACACTTAAATTCAATTTCTCAAATTACATCAAACTCTAATTTCAAAGTTCTTGCTACTGCAAAACATTCATCATGCTCTATGGTTGTTTTCAAAAATACAGACAACAAGATTTGTACACCTTGGCATTCATTCATCAAATTCAACTCTCTCTTCACACAATCTCACCAAAATTTCTCTCAAGTGTTTAGAAAGGTTTATGAATTTATCACTCAAATCCTAGAACATGCATCACGCTACCATAGGCTTGAAAAAATTCTAGTTAGCAATCACAATGCAGTAAACACATACATTTTTGGAGGACTTTCGAGTTGTAATGGGGCTTAGGTAAGGGTAGGACATTTTGGAATAGTAGGCTTTACCACTTGGAGTTAGGCATACATTTCCACCTTATTCTACCATTTTTTTTCTTCACCTTTTCATTATAGAGATTCTCAGACATTGACAGAAGAACCAAGAAGATATATTTTGTTTTTGTTTTTGTTTTT
>NC_021162.2:20136028-20139614 GCF_000331145.2 Cicer arietinum | reverse complement strand
GGAAGTTTTCTCTGTAGTATAGCACTACATGCTTCGGTTAGCATCACTGTTTCACCGCCAATTTTTCTTTTCTTTGATAGAATCTCCTTCATGAACTTGGCGTATGTTGGCATCTGTTCTAGTGCCTCTGCAAAAGGAATGTTAATTTGTAATTTTTTAAAAACATCAAGGAACTTACCGAATTGTTTTTCTGTTTCTTCCTTTTTAACCTTTGAGGAAACGGAAGTCGAATTTCTGGTTTTGGCAGTGGTTCCCTTTTTTGTACCACATGTTCTTCCTCCTTTTCAAGAGTGGTGTGCTCTTCCACTAAGGTCGGTGTGACTGTTTCTTCTGAGTGGGCCGAGCTTGAAGTGCTTACACTTTGTTTGACTTTAAGTGGTACTTGTTCACTTACCTTGCCACTCCTTGTTGTCACGGCATTGACATAATTTCGTGGATTCGTAACTGTGTCACTAGGCAAATTTCCCGTCGTTCTTTGTGCCATTTGTTGAGCAAGTTGACCCACTTGAGTTTCCAGATTCTTTATGGATGCAGAGTGATTTTTCTGGATGGCTCTTGACTCTTCAATGAAAGAATTTGTGGTTGTCACTAATTTCTCCATGGCACTCTCCCAAGCAGCCTTTCTAGGTGGAGATTGGTTCGTTTGAGCTTCTTGTTGACCCTGAGAACCACCTTGTTGATCTCTCCAGGAAAAATTTGGATGATTTCTCCAACCAGGATTGTACGTATTATAGTAGGGGTTAGTCTGCCTGTTGTTATTACTCACAAAATTCACCTGTTCTAGTTCTTCTACCTCATTATCATCCAATGCTTCACAGACTCCGGTTTTATGTGCTCCTCCACAAAGGTTACAACTAGTCTGCTTTAGTAATTTGACGGGGGCCACTTGTGGTTGTATGTTTAGAGCTGTCATTCCATTCTTTATCTCAGTGGCGATAACCTCTTCCATCTTCGATAGTAGCCTTCCTGGAGCTAACCCATCCATAACATTCAATTCCATTACACCACTTGTTGAACCATCACTTCTGTCATACAACATCATCTATTCATTTGATGCCATGATCTCAATAATCTTTCGTGCTTCTATTGCGGTTTTGTAATTCAAAGAACCACCGGCTGTGGCATCCAACATAATTCTAGTGCTCGGCCTCAAGCCATTACAGAATATTTGCATTTGGGCAGTGTCGTCATAAGCATGATTAGGACATCCGGCTAGTAAGTTTCTGAATCTCCTGTAAGTGTCACGAAGAGATTCCCCCTCTTTCTGTTTGTAACCGGTGATTTCTTGCCTCTTTCTAACGAGCATGGCTCGGGGGAAATATTGTTCCAAGAACTTATCCTCAAGATCATCCCATGTGGTGATGCTATCGGCGGAGAATGAAAGAAACCATTCCTTAGCATCATCTATAAAAGAGAATGGAGATAGCTTCAATTTCTTGCTTTCCTCAGACAAACCATCCACCTTCACTACTTCACATAATTCAAAGAAATTTGTGAGGTGTCTATTAGCGTCTTCGTTATGTCTACCGGCAAAATGAATTTCCCTCAACTCTCGGTATAGAGCAGGACTTATTTCAAACTTATTGACTGTAACCGGTTGATGATGAATGGGTAATCGAGCACGATTTCTAATTCGATTCCCATATTCTCCGAGAGTACGTTCTGGTGGTGGTAGGTAAGACACTAACACACTTCTTCTACTTAACACATCAGCCACCACATTGGCCTTCCCAGGGTGGTACTGCAATGTGAAATCAAAATCCTTGAGAGTTGATAGCGTTTCAGCAAGTGTACTGAATCGTTGCAAGTAATAATAAAACGGTAGTACCGAGTGTCGAACTCAAGGATTGCGTTTTACTATTGAATTATATTTGATTACTAGAATTGAACAAAAAGGTTCCCAAGTTGATTGAAATAATGTTTGAAATTAACAACAATAATAAAATTGATCTTTTATAATGAGAAAAATGTCAGGGATGAGTTTCACTTCGAATCCAACCTTGGTGTCTAATTTGATCCTAGTTACTGAATTCCTTTATTGAATTATTACCGAATTCTCTTTATTATTCTTGCCCTAATGTCTTAGTGACAGAACCTTTAATTCCAAAGTAACCCCTAATTCCTTAGTGGATTTAAGATTAGAATTAAGCATTATCGTATAGAAATTCTCTTGTAAATTATTGCTTTGCAACTAATTTAATTGGTTTCATGACCTGCATCTATCCCTAGACTACAAATTCATGAATTTCTCATCTCAAGCATTCGTAAAGTCCACTTCCGTTTCAAAATACAAATCGTAGAACATTTTAATGTTGATCAAGCAATAAAAAGCATTAAGCACAGAGATGAGAAAAACAATTCAATAAACTCATTCATATAACTAGAAATCAAATCAGAAAAATAAGGGTTTCATCTGGTTACACTCATCCCTAACAAATAGGGTTTAGTTACTCATGACAGAGATACAAAAGATAAGGATTAAAGAAGAATTACAAGAATGATTCATGGATGATTCTTGATAAAACTGCTTCAATGGCGTTAGAAAGGGTCGTCTTTGAGTTTCTATGCTAGGGCACAAGTCTCCCAAGTTCCCCAGAGTCAAAAAGATCCCTAAAACAGTACAAATCTGCGTTTTTATGGTTGCTGGTGCGCGTCGCGCGCCCCATGCGCGGAAAAACGCATTCCAGGCGCGCGTTGGCAGAGTCCAATCCTGATAAATGTGCTCCAAGCGCTCCAGGACGCGCTCCGGGCGCATTTCTTCTTCTGTCTGATGTATTTTGCATTTTTCTCATCTTGTGCGTCTGAATTTGGTCCCGGTGTCTTCATGAAAGTTGTAGATATGGATCTTAGCTTTCATTAGCACTTGGAGTGACACTAATTGGACATCTATAACTCCAGATATGGCTGAAATACTCCACATATGTCATGTTGATTTTTCACCAAAATTCAGCACTGCACTAAAACAAAACGCAATGTAAAATTACGACAAATTCCTACTTAATCAACGAAATAAAAACAAAAAACATTTTATTAACTCAAAGAACAAAAATCAACAAAATGTATTAAATAAATCCTTAATTTAACAGATGATTGAGGATAAATAAGACTAAAATAGTGGGAAAATATGCATATGATGAAGAGTCATGAGTAGGCATCCTATAGAGAGAAGTGGAACTTTGCTCATTTGCAACCACTAGGGACTCTTTGGTGATTTTACATATACCACCACCACCAAAGTAAGTGTGATAACCCTCAATATCCAAGGCTTTCACTGAAATCAAATTTAGACGAATATTAGGTACATGTCTAACATTCTTCAATCGAAGCTTGCAACCAATCCCAGTTTCAACCCAAACATCTCTCATACCGGTAATTTTACATACTCCTTCATTTCCCATTTTTACCATGCCAAAATCACCAGCACTGTAAGATGAGTAACATGATATGAGGCACCCGAATCAATAATCCAAGTTGAATCCTGACATACAAGATTTATGGAATTATCATCACAAACAATGTAGACATTATTAACAGATGCAACTGATGTTGTATCTTTATCATTTTTCTTCTCTTTGTCTTCATCTAT
>NC_021162.2:20125233-20135940 GCF_000331145.2 Cicer arietinum | reverse complement strand
TGCTACGGCTTTCAGAGTTGTCGCGTCTATGGAAGTTTCTAGATTGACTTATCCCTCGTGACTCTGTAACTAGTGCTTCTGACTTTGAGGAAGAACCAATCAAACCACATTCCTTTCTTCGAGCTTCTTCATTCAACATGCTCTCTTTAATTGTTGACATTTTCAACTTTCCCCTTGGAGCTGAATTGCTCAACGTCACAACAAGGACATCCCAATTATCAAGCAAGGAACTCGATAATAACAACACTTGCAACTCATCATCTAATTTAATTTCTGCAGTTGTCAACTGATTCACTGTATTCTGAAAAATACTCATATGCTCTGCCATTGAATCTCCATCTTTATATTTCATATTCACCAGCTTCTAAATCAAGAATGCTTTATTTTGCACATTCTTCCGTTCTTCTAATTCTTAGGATTTCTAAATCCCTTTTATTTCCTTCACGTGGGCCTAGCCCAATAATACCCTTTTTTTCATTTTTTTTCAATAATAATAATACTAATAATAATACTAATACTAATAAAACTAGTGGGTTCCACTTGGAGAGTGAACCCACCCAACAAATTGCAACATATATTAGGTATCTGGCCCATTATGGGACTAGGCCAAATAAACAATTATGAAAGATATTCAAAGGCAAAAACAACTCTGAATCAATTACATAGCCCTAACAAACTAAGTAACAAAAACCAATAATTATGAATAGATAAACAAGTTTTTAATTCATTACTCAGTCCAATAAACAATTATGAATTACTATATGAATAGCCCTAATTATGTAGCCATAACTAACTCAGCCAAATAAACAACTATGAACCACTAAACAAGTTTTTAATTCATAAAAATTTTGAAATAAAAAATTGGAAGAGGAAAAACATGGTTTATCGATTGAAAGTCATAAGAATAGGCGACAACGATGGATGAAGGAGTTGTGGCGAGATGAAGAAACAGAATCGCCAAGAGGCGGTGACGATGATAGATGAAGGAGTTGCGCAAGATGAAGAAACAAAGTCACAAAGAGGCGGCACCGACACAAGGAGATGCGATAAACGCGAGGTCGCGAAGAGAGTGAGAAGGTTCTTCGACGTCGACAGGGAGATGGGATAAGGGAGAACGAGAAATTGTAGAAAGTTCTTCGTGGGAGTTTTAGACGAAACCTCGTTGGCATTGGAGTTTTAGATGAAACTAATGGTTATGGTGTAGAAGGGTTTAGTCTAATTTCATCACTAACACGTTTCTGGTAATTTAGATGCAACCAGGGGTTTTTGTGTTCAAAGTCTCACCAACGATGTTCGGGGGTTTGATTTGTATTACATGTAAATAAATAAATAAATAAAATAGTGAATTTGTGTAATATCATTAGTGACATATTTTGGATTTAGGCTACAATTTTTATCGCTTTAGATCATATTTAGTTGCAAAGACATTCTTCCTACTTTGTTTTATTGATTTCTTTTAGTTCTATATTGGATTTTGATTATCCTCCCACTTGGTAGAGGTTAGAATTGCATTTCACTTTGCTTCTAACATGAATAATGAATGACAAAGTTATTCAACAAAAAATATATATATATATATATATATATGAATGAGTTCGATGGACAAACACAAATATTAAAAAATAATTTTACATTATCATCCAATAAAAAACTACACATAATTATTCAATATCATATTACTAATTTCAAAATGTGTACTTATTATAAAATGTGTACTTATTATAGATATGATCGATTAAGGTTAATTTAATTTAATGGGATAGTAAGAAATTATATTCACCGGAGAGTAGGGACCTCTAAGCAGACTAATCAAAGAACAATTCAGCTCATCACGAGTCATTTAAAATTATAGCCCATACAAGATATTCATATATTATAAATAAATGTATAAAAGAATATAATAATTTATATTATATTTAACTAATTAAGACGATTCATAAAATTCAACAAGATGTCGTTAATTAATTATTAAAAATATAAGATTTTAAATTTGAGAATATCAACTATTTATAATATGAGATATATAAATGAAATTTAGATTCTCGTTAAGCGTCTACTATTTTAAAATTACTCTAATAATTCACATATTTAAAAATGAGATAATAGAAATTTTGGAATTTCATAAATATATCGCTTTCCACAATGTTTATTAATAATAATAATAATAAAAAAAAATGAAAGTGTATAAAAATATTTGGGAAAAGACTACAATACCCCTAAGATAATTCCCAATAACATATAACATAGAGTTATTAAATACGATATGTTTAAAATAATAATTATATTTGTTTCTCCATTTTAGTTAGTTTGACATGTAAGATTTTTCTACTTGATAGAGAAAGATAGTTGATCTACCAATTTCAAACTTTTAAATGTGTAAAATGATTTTTCAAATATATTTTCTATCACACAAAAAGATATGTCAAGTCATGTCAAACTGATACAACATGTCCCCTCACTACATAATACAAAGAGAACCACAATCTATTAAAAATAAATAAATAAAATTAATTTGCATTATAATAGGAAAAAACAAAAATTTTAGAATAACATTGGATTGTATAAAAAAAATATATTTAAGTTACTACATGTCTTATATTACAAAAACAGAAAAATTCTAATATGGATATGGTACTCGATTAATCATAATTATCATAAGTTAAAAAATACAAGTATATTGAATAACAATAAATTATATTTACAACAAATTGATAGGATATGATTGTCATCTATATAATATCGATTATTTAACTTATACAAATTTTACATAATTATCATCATAATAGATGGGATACAATCATACAAATTAAGAATAATTTTTTCACTAAAGAATGATAAATTAATATTATAAATAAAATATTTAATTTATTTCAAATATATATATATATATATATATATATATATATATATTTAAAAGTAAGACATGTTCAATAATATTTTAAATTAGCATATTATAAATATGATTTTTGAATATATAATACATATCGAAATTTATATATTCTTATCAAAAGTTATTAATGAAATTTATTTATTCAAAATTTACATCAATAATAATGTATTGATAGGATGTAATTATTATTAATATAAATAAATTAATTGACACAAAATTAATTATAATTAACATACAAAATTCACACAATTGTATCTATAATAGGTGAGTTGACAACCATACAAACCAAAAATATTTATGCATAATAATAAATATACACCATATACATAAGTCAATATTTATTTCACAATTAAGATTAATTGATGGGCAGACTTTTGAATTAAAAAAAGAAATACAGAAAACAATGTGAAGATATAACACAAAACTTTTAAGCCAAAATAATGAGATTATTTTATTTATGACATCAATTTAATCTCATATTAGTTAATTAAAACCATATATAAAAGTGTCAACAACAAAAAATTCAGAAAATATACCAAATTGATCTCATTTATATAAATAATAAATTGCAAGGATTATATAATCTTATTGCCTCAAATAATCATCACCATTTTTTTATTTAACAATAAAGAATATTAATGACAACGAGGCAACAAAATATTAATTATGATCTCAAATTTAAATCTATAATATTTGGTATAAGAATAAAGTTGAGCCTAAAATGATTTTGTAATCAAAACACTTTAAATAGAAGAATAATTTTCATAAGTTTTATTACTATAAAAATATTTTTACACAGAATCACTTTAGACTCAAATCTTGAAAGTATATAATTAAAATAATGTACGATTCTCATATTATCTAATCACTAAATATTTATAGTATTTATATATATTTTGAAATTAAAAAATAATCAAGAATATTAATACAAATCAAATCGTTTTTTACTAACTATTAAAAGATATTTTTTTAATATAAAAATAATTCTATAAAAGACAGTTAATTTGGAGAGTAAAGTGAATTAAAGTGTCACTGAGTTAAAGGATTATTTTTTCAATATATACTACCAGAATTACATTAGGTTCACAATAGAATCATGCCAAATTAATAATAAAAATTCATGGCACCAAATTCAATCAACAATAACATAAAACAAAGCAAATTAAGTTGCCTTCATTGCATTTTATTTTTACAGAAAATACCATTAAAATGGACAAATCAAAATTTTCATGCTAGCAATCGCTAAAGGCTGCTCCACATAATTCATTAGGGAATTTTTGTTTTTAAAGATATAATAAATTTCATTACACTATGCGAAAAAATCTATTTTACAGCGTTTTTTTTTAAATTATTTACAGCGTTTTTTTTTTAAAATAAGCGTTGTAGCATTCAGCGCTGTAAAAAGATACAACAGCGTTTAAAAAAGCGCTATAAAATAGTTAGATATATTGTGCGCTTGTTATACTCGTTTTACAGCGCTTTTTGAAGAAAAAAAACGTTGTAAAAAGTGTATTCAATAGATGCATTATTATGCACCCATTACAACGCTTTTTTGAAAAAGCGTTGTAAAAGGTGCATTCAATAGATGCATTATTATGCACCTATTACAACGTTTTTTTGAAAAAGCGCTGTAAAAGATGCATTCAATAGATGCATTATTATGCACCTATTACAACGTTGTCTTTTAATTTTTTTTTCAAAATCATTTTCATCCAGAATCAGTTCATACAATCAGTACACAACAACAGAACTATATAACTTTATAATTTAACTTTATAACTTTACATATTTACACAATCAGTTCACAACATATTCACATATTGACAACATCACATAACTATATACATATTCATATAACTACATATTCACAACTTTTCAAATGTGCCATATTCATATAATATAGCTATCAGAACTACACAGAACAGAACTACCATATATTCATATAACTATCTCTTGCAACATGCTATTTCCCAGAAAATCAAATAATTTTCATTTCAATCACATACTGACACCAGTCTTCCTTTATTTCAATTAGATCTCTTTCAGAGTATGTTGGACTGGAATTGTCAAAGTACTATGCGATATAAAAATTGAACATAAATAAGTTAGAATCAAATATATACATAGTTTATATATAAAAATCAAATAATGAAAATATCGTACCGTTTCTAAGATTATAGTTTGATTCATATCAACAATCTCCTTCATGAATCGCAATATATAGTACCCACAGTCGATGTTGTTAGTTTTACGAGGGCACTATAAACTAAAACATATAAGTCAATAAATATTTGTGCATTGATAGTAATATAAGTTCAACATGCATTTTAGGGAAACAAAAAACTACAATACTTGAAAAACAGAAGAACAATAGGGTTACAGCGCAGAAATACGAACAAAGAAGAACAACACAGAAATACGAATGGTTCGTAGGAGAGTAGGGTTCGCAGAAACAAAGATGGTTCGCAATGACAAGGAGAATGAAGAGGAAATAAGCGTATGAAGTTTACGTAATGAGGGTTAGTAACAAGGCAATATTGTTCGTAGGGTTCCCAATGAGAAGGAGAATGAAGAGGAGGAGGAAACAAGCGTATGAAGTTTACGTAATGAAGAGGAAACTGAAGCGGTTTAGGGTTTAACGATAGTATTTGAATGAGAGTTGGTAGGGATAGTAACAAAGATGGAGATGGTTCGCAATGGAGATTGTTGGCAATATGGTTCGTATGGACAGTATGGTTCGCAATGAGAAGGACAATGAAGAGAAGGAAGACTCTGAAGCGTAGTGAAGTTTACGAAATGAAGAGGAAACTGAAGCGGTTTACTGTTATATATAAAACCCTATTACATCGCTCATTGAAAGAGCGCTGTAAAAGACCTCCTTAACTTAGTTTTTAAAAGCTTATTACAGCGCTCTTTGAAAGAGCGCTGTAAAAGACCTCCTTAACTCAATTTTTAATAGCCTATTAGCGTTGTAAAAGACCTACTTAACTTATTTTTTTTAAAGTCTATTACAGGGCTCTTTGAAAGTGCGCTATAAAAGACATCCTTAACTTATTTTTTAAAAACCTATTACAGCGCTCTTTGAAAGAGCGTTGTAAAAGATCTCCTTATTTTAATTTTTTTAAAGCCTATTACAGTGTTTTTTCAACAAGCGTTTTAAAAGACCTCTTAACTTAGTATAAAACAAATAATTAGTAAAATACCTATATTTGGATTTGTTTTTTCTTCCAAATAATTAGTTAAATACCTATATATATATATATATCAATGCTAAATTACATTATCAGATCATATTGGGATGATCAGTTAAAGTTCAAGAAAAATTATCAATACTTAAACAAAGCTTTTTCAAGTTCAATATAAGCAGAAAATCAATTCTGGCAGGTCAAACACTTAAATTACATGAACTTAGTATAAAACACTAAGATCAAGCTAAATATAAGCAAAAAATAAGTATAAGTAGAAAATCAAATACAATTCAAGCTAAATACTAAAATGCTCAATTCTTTCATATCAAACAATAAAATTACATGAACTCAGTTCAGATTACATTGCTTATATAAAACAATTAAACACATTAAGATGCCCTTCTTCTTTTCCTGGTGAGATCCACATTTGTTTGTCCATTAACGATACGAAACGATTGATTAATCCAAATTTCCTCATCATGATCATCTCTAAAATATAAACCATCATCAATTGAATCAATTTCATGTGGTTGTGAGGGTTCGTAGGGTTAGTACAACGTATTAAATTTGTTTTTATTTATTTAAAGTGAATGATTTTTATTTTAAGTGCAAGCCTTTTACAACGCTTGTATAAAAAGCGCTCTAATAGGTCATTTAATTATATGAAAGCGCATGTATTTTACAGCGCTTTCTCACAAAAAGTGCTTTAAAAGCCATGTAACATAAGGTGGGAGCGATATATTTTACAACGTTTGTGTTTAAAGCGTTGTAAAAGCTATGTGAGAGCGCTTCAATTTACAGCGCTTTTACAAAAAGCGCTGTAAAAGGATTGTAAGCATTATGTGCAAGTGCTATGTGACCCTATATGACCCTACAACAGCGATTTTCTACAGCGCTTGTCAAAAAAGCACTGTTGTATCCTCCGTTATTTAAAAAAAAAATCTACAACAGCGCTTGTATTTAATAAGCGCTTTAAAAGACTATAATGCCCCTAATATAATTCCCAATAACATATTACATAGAGTTATTAAATACGATATGTTTAAAATAATAATTATATTTGTTTCTCCATTTTAGTTAGTTTGACATGTAAGATTTTTCTACTTGATAGAGAAAAATAGTTGATTTACCAATTTCAAACTTTTAAATGTGTAAAATAATTTTTCAAATATATTTTCTATCACACAAAAAGTTATATCAAGTCATGTCAAAATGATACAATATGCCCCCTCACTACATAATATAAAGAGAACCACAATCTATTAAAAATAAATAAATAAAATTAATTTGCATTATAATAGGAAAAAAACAAAAAATTTAGAATAACATTGGATTGTATAAAAAAAAAATATTTAAGTCACTACATGTCTTATATTACAAAAACAGAAAAATTCTAATATTGATATGGTACTCGATTAATCGTAATTATCATAAGTTAAAAAATACAAGTATACTGAATAACAATAAATTATATTTACAACAAACTGATAGGATATGATTGTCATCTATATAATATTTGATTATTTAACTTATACAAATTTTACACAATTATCATCATAATAGATGGGATACAATCATACAAATTAAGAATAATTTTTTCACTAAAGAATGATAAATTAATATTATAAATAAAATATTTAATTTACTTCAAATATATATATATATAACACAAGTCATATCTAAATAATCTATATCAATATTTAAATATTCTAAAGGCGCTGTAAAAGGTGTATTCAATAGATGCATTATTATTCACCTATTAGAGCGCTGTCTTTTAATTTTTTTTTAAATTATTTTCATCCAGAATCAGTTCACAATCAGTTTATACAATCAGTACACAACAACAGAACTATATAACTTTATAATTTAACTTTATAACTTTACATATTTATACAATCAGTTCAGAACATATTCATATACATATTCACATATTGACAACATCACATAACTATATACATATTCATATAACTACATATTCACAACTTTTCAAATGTGCCATATTCATATACATATAGCTATCAGAACTACATAGAACAGAACTATCATATATTCATATAACTATCCCTTGCAGCATGCTATTTCCCAGCAAATCAAATAATTTTCATTTCAATCACATACTGACACTAGTCTTCCTTTATGTCAAAGTACTGTGCGATATAAAAGTTGAATATATACATAGTTTATATATGAAAATCAAATAATGAAAATATTGTACCGTTTCTGGGATTATAGTTTGATTCATATCAACAATCTCCTTCATGAATCGCAATATATAGTACCCATAGTCGATGTTGTTAGTTTTACGAGGGCACTATAAAATAAAACATATAAGTTAATAAATATTTGTGCATTGATAGCAGTATAAGTTCAACAAGCATTTTAGTGAACCAAAAAACTAATAAATACAATACCTGAAAAACAGAAGAACAATAGGGTTACGACGCAAAAATACGAACAAAAAAGAACATCACAGAAATACGAACGGTTCGTAGGAGAGTAGGGTTCGCAGAAACAAAGATGGTTCGCAATGAGAAGGAGAATGAAGAGGAGGAGGAAACAAGCGTATGAAGTTTACGTAATGAGGGTTAGTAACAATGCAATATTGTTCGTAGGGTTCGCAATGAGAAGGAGAATGAAGAGGATGAGGAAACAAGCGTATAAAGTTTATGTAATGAAGAGGAAACTAAAACTTATCCAAAAAGTTATCAAAATTAACGTTATGTAATTATATATCAAATCATCACCATTTCAAACTTCAAATTTTTAAAACTGTATATATATGGAACCATGTTAGTAGTCCATATCCATGTTAAATATTGATACAAATGATTTTTTTGAACTTTTATGATTGTTCACCTGATAATGTGGTGTTGCAGTTGTCATATAGCAAACACATATATTTAAGAAAAAGTAAAAGAAATTTAGGTTTCTACAGTAATAATATTTGGGGATAATTTGGTCACCAGTTTCTTAATAAAATTTCTAAACCAAACATTTTCAACCTCTTCATGTCCTTTGTTATTTATCTTCTAAAAGATCAAAGTCACACAGTTTATTCAAAGTTTCTCCTTAAGCATGATATAAACCATCTGCACTTTTATAGTGAATTTCATTGTAGAGGGACTAAAATGAGATTTTTCTTGTTTTGTGAGGCATTAATTCTGACACAAGATACCTTTTCTTTCGTATAAAACAATAAAACAATTGGACTCTACTCATGTCATAATTAAACTCCTTTATACACAAATAACATAAGCAAATATCACAATTATCATCATGACACACAATGCGTAATCTATGATAGTTTACTTCAACAACTCAATATATCCAACTAACTAAAGATATCAAAAACCGATATAAATTAAACCGCTTGTAATTAGATCAAATCGGATCAAATTTGTTGAGTGTGTCATCTAAACTAAATTGAACCTCAAAATTGATCCAAACCGTACCACAAAACTCCTATGAACATATCTTTGTGTGTCTTTGATTCTTCATCGATCGGCACCAGTTGCTCCGCTATGACCACAAGTTATGGTACTTGACTCGTCATCTTCTCTAATTTTTTGAGTAAACCACCAATTCGCTACCTCAAATAGTAAACGCCGATCAAAATCCTCCCTTAAATTTACTCTACATAAAAAAACTCCCCCATTTTTTCTGAAGTCAATCAAAATGTTCCCTCCATCAATGAACCACGTCATAAGGAATATTACGACAATTAATACGCACAGTAAAGAGTTCAACTGCTATTTCTTCTTCTGTAATTATTTTCTTCCACAAATTTATCAATCTCTAAATACTCAAATAAAAAAATCAACAAATCAAGAAACTGTATCACCCAAATCACTTCTTCCCCTGAAATTCTAATCCCTAATTTGTTAGTTTAAAAAAATAGATGGTGGTGTTAATTCAGAAAGGGTAAAGCAAACAAGTAACATAACAAAAATTCATAACAAGAATTCATGTTGGTCCACCGAAATTTTGGATATGGTATCGGTCCTCAATGGGGGTTGGTCTATTGAAAGATTGTGGAGGTGGTGGTTGTCCTCTGATGGTAGTCTGATTCCATGTCCATCATCAATTCCCTACAAAATTTTAAACAATCAGGCAAAATACTCCCTAATTTAAATTACTTAAAAGGAAAAATGTTCCTTGAATTTTCTAACTCCATAATATTTGCAACTACTGGCAAAATAGGACAAATTGTAAACTAGACCAGTACTTGTATAATTAGTGTCTTTGTAAGACCCTTAATTTTAAATCTTAAATTATACAATTTTAAGGTATTTTGTGTTGAATTTTTTAGGCTTTTAGCCTAGTTTTTGGTATTTTGTGAGTTAAATGCTAAAAATATATTTTTGGAAATTCGATTAAAATTATTTGTTGAAGAATAATTTAATTATGTTACAAAGAATTTAATACCGGGCATAATTTTTAAAAATGTCACTTGCTGCTGAAAAATTTATCTATCAATTGAGTTGTGACGTGTGTGTGACGTGTGTGTGACGTGTGTGTGACGTGTGTGCGTGCGTGTGTGTGTGCGTGCGTGTGCGTGTGGGTGCGTGTGTGCGTGTGTGCGTGTGTGCGTGTGTGCGTGTGTGCGTGTGTGCGTGTGTGCGTGTGTGC
>NC_021162.2:20106631-20124536 GCF_000331145.2 Cicer arietinum | reverse complement strand
TGTGTGATGTTTGGTGATTAAGTTTTGATGTGATTATGTGTTCAAAACTGTTGTATGTACGCTTAAATTGCGTTGAGGTGCGATTAAATTGTGACTGTGATAAGCCACAGGATGGTTCTATGAGTTGATTTATTCATCTTATCCTTACGAGAATTTAACTATGGTGTTTGTCCATGAGAGACTACGCCCTAGTAAATCGTGTTTATCCGTGAGAGACTGCACTAGTGTTTATCCGTGAGAGACTACATCCTAGTAAATCGTGTTTGTCCGTGAGAGACTGCACTGGTGTTTGTCCGTGAGAGACTACACCCTAGTAAATTGTGTTTGTCTGTGAGAGACTGCACTCTTGTGAATCATGCTGGTCTGTGAGAGACTGCACTCTTGTAAATTGTGTTGATATGTGAGAGCCTGCACTCTTGTAAATCGTTCTGGTCTGTCAGAGAGTGCACTCTTGTAAATCGTGTTGGTCTGTGAGAGACTGCACTCTTATGAATCATGTTGATCTGTGAGAGACTGCACTTTTGTAAATCTTGCTGGTCTGTGAGAGACTACACTCTTGTAAATCGTGTTGGTTTGTGAGAGACTGCACTCTTGTGAATCGTGTTGGTCTGTGCGAGACTGCACTCTTGTAAATCGTGTTGGTTTGTGAGAGACTGCACTCTTATAAATCGTGATGGTCTGTGAGAGACTACACTCGTGTTATCCGTGAGAGACTGCACTCGTGTTTGTTCGTGATGAACTGTACATTTAGGATTTACGCCCCTCGCGGAGCATTTTTGTTTGGAATTATGGTGTAAGACATGTGATAGGCTACACTTTAATAAATCGTGCGGGCCTGTGATAGGTGGCACCTTGGTAATTAGTATTGGTTTGTAAGAGACTGTACAAATATGGTTTACGCCCCTTCGAGGAAGGTTTTGGTTGGAGTTCTGGAATCATGCATTTTGCCATATATGCATTGTATTAGGGGGTTTGGCACGCGAGTCATGTTTGATATACTATTATGATTGTATATACATACTCGGTTGTGGTCTGTGATTGTGCCGTAATTGGTAAGTGTGGTGATTGATTTTGTGTTGTAAGTGTTGAATGATTTCAAAACGTTTTAAAAACTGAAAATCTGCATTTTTCACAGTTGTATTCGAATACGACAGTGCTATTTACGAATATGACAACACATATTTTTCCACTGACTTACACTATATTCAGATACGAGATTTATGTATTCGGATACGACATGATGATTTTTGCCACTAACTTGCACAATATTCGGATACGAGATTTCTATATTTTGATACGATAGGATAACTTGCCACTGACTTGCATTGTATTCGGATACGAGATTTCCGTATTCAGATACGACAAGTTAATTTTTGACACTAACTTGTCCTGTCTCGTATCCGACTACATCATGTCTCGTATTCGATTACAATTGTGTTGATTTTGCTACTGACTTATGAATTAGCATTGTATTCGAATACAAGGAGGTTGTATTCTAATACGACAGTGCAGTTTTGTTAAAAACTTTGTTTTTCAACTTTGATTATGCATGTTTGACATATGAAAACCCTTTCAAGGAGTATACTAAGTTGGAAGATTATTTTGTGCATTTGAAATTTAAATGTTATGTGATATTTGTTAATTTCAGTTGATGACCCTTTACAATTATTGTGGAAATTTGGGTTTTGCCCTCAAATGAGAACCAGAATCATCCTACCAATTAGTACCCTGGAGATGGGAAGGTAGTTAGTCATACATGACCAATGATGTGTCAGAAGGGTCTTGCGGAGCGCATGGAGATCACCCGGGTTGTATAGTTTTTGTAGCATGATTAGATTAAATGGTTGTATAGGGGCTAGATGTCTTTCTTTTGTGCATGTATTTATTTCAATTTTGAAAATTGTACCTATACCTCATATTGTCAGCTTGACTTTTATTTTGATGGGTCATTGTACCACTTTTGATGCGACGTCAGGAAGTTAAAATTCTTAGTGCAATGCTTTTGTACAGGTACCTGTCGAGAATACCCCAGGGGTATGAGCTATGTCTAATAGGTCTCATAGTCCCGGTGTATTTTGTTGTTTAAATACTTTGGATTTTTGTTTCAAAAACTATTTTCGCTGCTTGTAAATATTGTTGACTTTTGTCGTTGTGTTAAGACTTATATATTTTACCCAAAAATATTTCCTTTTTATTAAGTTGAATTTGTTTTGTTTTGCAAAAAAAAAATAATAAAAATACACTCGCACTATTAAAGGATGGTAAACATTTGGAGAATGTGTACATTTGTTTTGTTGTAGATAAATCTTGATCAAATCTTCATCAAATATTGATCAAATCTTCTTCAAATATTGACTATATCTTCTTTTCAACTTGGTCAAAGATTATAAATATGAATCAAATCTTATTTTAGATTTTCATCAATTATAAATTTGAATCAAATCTTTTTTTAGATTTTCTTCAATTATAAATTTGAATCGAATCTTATTTTAAATTTTCTTCAATTATAAATTTGAATTAAATCTTATTTTATATTTTCTTCAATTATAAATTTGAATCAAATCTTATTTTAGATTTTCATCAATTATAAATTTGAATCAAATCTTTTTTTAGATTTTCTTCAATTATAAATTTGAATCGAATCTTATTTTAAATTTTCTTCAATTATAAATTTGAATTAAATCTTATTTTATATTTTCTTCAATTATAAATTTGAATCAAATCTTATTTTAGATTTTCTTCAAAAACATCAATATTTCTTTCATACTCTTTGAAGTCAAATATAGTATTCTCATAATATACTTTTGTTAACATCAAAACTCTGAATGTAAAACCAACTTGGTTCCAGCACCTTCGGTTCTATTTCCTCTAGCTGCCTCTGATTATGTTTCCTCTGGCTGTCTCTGATTATGTTTTCCTCTAACTGCCTCTGATTCTGTTTTCTCTAGTTGCCTCTAATTCTATTTTCTCTAGTTGCCTCTAATTATGTTTTCTCTTGTTACCTCTGATTTTGTTTTCTCTAGCTTCTCTAATTTTGTTTTATTTGGCTGCCTCTAATTTTGTTTCTTGTGGCTGCCTCTAATTCTAATTTCCCTAAGCTGCCTCTGATTCAGTTTCTTCTGACTAAGTTGCCTCAAGTCCAAGTTTTCCTCTAATTGAGCCGCCTCTGGTCTAAGTCTTCCTCTAATCGAGCTAACTTTGGTCCAAGAGTTTCTCTAACCGAGCTGCCTTTGGTCCAAGTCTTCCTTCGATCGAGTTGCCTCTGGTCTAAACTCCCATCTAACTGAGCTGCCTCAGATCCAATTATGACTCTGATGATGTTGCCTTTGTTCAAAATGCCTCCAATCATAGTCAACCTCTAGTCCAAGATTCCTGATCCGAATGCGAGTTTTAAAAGATAGAACCCCATTTAAACTAATAACTTGTTAGGATTTTCTTGATGAATGATTGAAGTTAAGTCACCTTCTAGTTATATTACCTTGCTGAGTTGATTAAATGGTTGCATTTATCATATTGGTGAAATGTGCATTGCATACATAACATTACATATGCATTGCATTCATTATGTCTTGGCAATCGTGGTACAACCACATGGTGGGACATTTTAGCTTTGTTTCAGGCTTGAAACAATGGGTAAAGGTAAAACAATTGGGATGCCAATTAGGGGCATGGCCATACCATCTTTGCAACAGACTCCAACCATTTGGGTTACCCACATCTCAGTGATTGGAGCAGCTTTTCCTTATAAAGGCAATGGATGTTAGTAAGCTTTTCCTTAATCAAAAATGGAAATGAAGACCATAAAGCTTTTTCTTATAAAAGAAATGGATATCAGTAAGTTTTTCCCTAATTATAAAGGAAATGAAAACCATAAACCTTTTCTAAATCAAGAAAAGAAGGAGAATACATTTTTCTACTTAAAGAAAAGAACAAATTTTAAATATTTGGCATATGGCTAATAAAGCATTTCAGATTAATGTTAAGTTTTCATTGTTTTTGAGAAAACTATTTCAAATTTTCCCTCCATTTTTTTAAGAGCTCACTTAAATTATTATCTCACCCTCTATTTTCTTAAATATTATACGAGATAAGATGAGCTAATGGCTGGATTGCAATGTCGCATAATGACTTAATTTTTAGAATGTATTTTTAATTAGATGATGTATAATTCCGATGTATTAGAGGATAATTCCTTAGACTCTAATATTTGCTAATGGTTTAATTTTAATCTACTTGGTATACGGGAAAGCACTTGTAAACTATGTGTTTTGTATAATTATAAGTCATTTAAGTGATGATACATCCGATGTTTAAAATTGATTGCCTCTATTTTATTGAAAGATATGAAATTATTACCATATTATAGACATTAATGTTAAATTCATTTGTCAATTAGTTTGCGACGAGAGAAGATATTTTTATTAAAATAGATCAAGAAGTGAGTGATGTGATTATGACTAAGTTTCATAAAGGATAGTTGTGAGATTGTAGGATTAAATTTTTGTGATTAGAAATTTTTGAAAAATAATTTGGAATTTAGATAGTAGATTAATTAAGAGAATGACCAAAAAAGAACATTTTGCCCTCCCCACAAAAGCAATTCATGGCCACCATCATCATCTTACTACCATTTTCTTTTATTTGAGTGATTTCAAAGAGCTAAGGATCATTAGTTGTGGTAGCCATTTCTCCACTGAGTTCTCTCAAACCCGTAAGCCTGCATATATTGGAGGAAAAAGTTAAATGTGTTTGAGTGTTAATCTTGCTTGTTTATCACTACTATGATTGTTATTAGTGTTTAGGAAGTTAAAAGAAACATTTTCAACTCTTTTTCTTTCAAAAATAAAAAATCATATGTAAGGGAATAAATTGAAAGTGAGTTTCTTTTTTGCTTTAATGCTTTGTTATCATTGAAATTAGAGGAGTTAGATACTTGTATAACAAAATATAAAACTAAAACCCCAAAAAAATTACTAATACCAAATGTGATGTGTCATGATGTGAAAAAATAATTTTTGTATATATGTGTTTGAGTAACGTAATTAGTTGTTTGAACTGACAATAGAAATTTTATTGAAGTGGTTTAAGATATGTTAAGAAAACTTTTGCGAGTGTGTTTGGTTATGTATTTTTTTTTAATTAGAATGAAAACTAGATGTTAATGTGTTTGGGGACCAAAGTGATCTATTTTGAAAGAAAAAAAACTCAAAGTTGTAAAATGAGGATTTCAAAGTTGGTGACTGATTAAAAAAAATGGATTAGTGTTCTTTAAATTGTTTATTGGAAATTTGAGTTTTATTGAGTAATGTAACCTTGAAGTAAATTGTATAATTCCCTATGTTTATGTAGTTAGTTTCTTGAGTCTCTAAAAAATGAATCAAGATTGTAAACACCGAGTTAGCTAATTTAGTTAGTTCCTTAGAGTCACTAAAGTGTTGAAATTTGTGAAGTTCATTGATAATTTAATCGAAATTTTAAACTGTGTGAGTATGTTTATTTTTGATTGATTTTGATAAGAAAATATTTTGTCCTAAGTTGTTAAATACAAATATTTGAGTTAAACTTCGATAAGTTTGAAAAATAATTTGGAGATTTTCAAAGTGTGGCATAAGTGTTTTGAAATTTGCTTTCGCCAAAGTAGCTAAACCAAAGTCGAAGTTAGCGAACCGAATTAGGTAAGAAAATTTAAGAGAAAGTCAAACCCTAATTGATTTGGATAGTGATCGAACCTAGGGTTCATTTGGGTGTGGTTTTAGAAACTTGTATTGATTAGTCAATTGATTGATTTAAGGTATAAGGAAATTGAGAAGTGTCATCGAAATCGTAAAATAGGTTAAATTGGCATAGCATAAGTAGCTTATGTAATTAAGCGCCATCGAGGCAATGACTTTTTCTAACGATATTATATATGTTTGAATGCAAACTGTGTTTGTATACATGTTCATTGTGCTAATGATGAACAAATGTCACACAATTGTTGATGTATTTGATGTAATTATTTATTCATAACTGATAACTTATGTGTTTACTATGTATTATGAATCTTAGGCATTCCAGCTTCAGAGGCAGGTGAGCCGGGTCAGGAAGGACTTGATGATAAATTGTCATGAGTATGCTCTGTGGAAAATTTTTAGAAAGATTATTAATGTTTAATGAGTATTAAAAGTAGATTCTTTCCTGCATTTACACAACAATTGTTGTGAAAGAGTTAGAGTATGCTCATGCATTTCATAATTAATGGTGATCGTGATGGGTCCTGAGGTGGTATCACGTGATTAGATGGTCCACCTTATCCTAGCAAGGATTATTGAGTCATGCTAGTCTGTGAGAGGTTGAAACTTAGTAAATCGTGCTAGTTTGTGAAAGACTACACATTGATAAATAATATTGGTCAGTGAGATGTTGCACATTTATGTGCACTGACATATAAGCATTGCATTAGGGAGCTTTGACACATAAGTCATGTTTATTATATGATGATATATATGCATGTTTGTTGATCACTTGATACCATGTTATGTTATGCTTTCCTATTTTGTATTTTCGTATATATCTTATTTTTAGATTGTGACTTTCTATTATTATTGTGGATCGGGTTTATGCCTTAGGTTCTTAGCGATTTGAGTTGAACAAGAATTGCCACGACGTCAAAGACGTGGTAGAGCAATGATTTAGATTGGCATTCAGAAGCAGTAAGGCTTAATGCCATTCGTAGGTTCTCAGTACCCAATCATCCTCATTTTAAAGTTTAAGATCAACTTATGATTTTATTTAAGAGTTTTATTTATTTTCTCTCCCTTCTTGAAATATTGTTGTTGCAATGCGAATTCTTCATCTAAAACTGTTGTGACTACTTTTTTGTCAATGTGATTTGTTTGGCCGTAAGTAAATCAGTTGTGTTGAAAGCATTTTATATGTCAAGGATTCTAATTGTAGTTTTTGGAATATAATTTTACAATTAAATATTTTACTTTGATTTTAAATTAAAGGACAATTATGAATATCTATCCAGAAGTGTTAATTATAATACAATAACTATAAATTTTTCATGCTCCAGTTTTTTCACGTTTTCTTTTTAAAAAAAAAAAGAGTCACAAGAAATTATTAGAACATACAATTCATAAGTAGAAATTATTATAAAAACTATGCACGGACACAATTATTTTGGTTCAATTTAAAATTATTTTTCTACATTAGTTTAAATAAAAATGAGAATAATTATAATATATTAATTACACAAATGTATTATAAAAACTATGCACCGACAAACGTTTGTTAATAAAGAATTAGTTAATATTAATATTTTTTAATATCGTCGGCATAAAAATAAGAATGATACGCTAACTATAATTTTTTACTTTGTTTGTTTGTAAAAGAGTTGTCACAGAAGTTGGCGGAACATATAAATATACACGGAATACTTTTCATTAATCAATTAATTAAAATTAATATTTTTATATCTTCTAAATAAAAATGATAATAATTATAATACACTACTTATAATTTAATATAAAACCGAATGTGGGACAAACTTTTTTTTTATTATGTTGACACTAAAGTTATCTTTCTTAAATTTTGCAGAGATTAAAAATAAAAAATTTATTTTGCATGGACTAAAACTAATTTTTTTGAATTTTGTAGGACTAAATTTAAAGATATTAATTACTCAATTATTAAAAAAAAACTAAGTGTGCATTTTGCATGGACTTCAAAAAAAATTATTTTATAGAAACTAAAATCAAAATTATTGCATTTTACACGACTAATTGCATATTTAAAACATTTAATAATACTCACCCTTTCTCTTGAATGAAACACAAATTTAATTAAAATATCTCTTCCCTCCTCCATTGAACCAAACATATATTTATTTTTCTTTCTTTCCCTCCCTTTAATAGAACCAAACTTAAGCTTCTACAAATATGGCAAATGTCAATTCATTTCAAGATTACGAGTATTAATAATTGATTCAATGCAAAAAGTATAAGTTGATTTCATTGTTAAATCATCATCCTTCTATATGGTGCTCAAACTATACGGCTTTTAAGGACCGAAGGAAAGAGAAGAAAACCGAGAGCACTTCAAACGCAACCAAATGATTAAAACTTTATAGACTTTTTATATATCTTACTCTTCAGTACATGTAACAAGAAAATATGAAAGACGTGTGTTAGCTTTAAAAATGGCTATTCAAAATGGCCTATGGACTCTACAAGGGGTTGAATAAAATACTTCCTTTTCAAAATTTAATCAGTCACGCAGCGAAAAATGGTTTTAAAATTGATAGCCTCACATATAACTTCATATGACAAAGGTTTTTGTGTTCTTTTTATCACACAAATCATAAAACAGAATTTGCGCCTCCAAAACTCCAATTAATAAAAAAAGATAAAAACCAAATTGAAAAAATTAAATGAGTTAAGAAAAAGAGAAAAATACACAACGATATATATTGATTCCTCTATTTCTTCCTCATATGTAAAGTACATTCAGACCTCATTTAAAGAATGAGAACTATTCTCATTATTATTGATTTGAAAGTTACAACATATACACCAATTCCTTCTTTCTTAAACATGTTTCAAACCTGAAATCTTGGAACAATCCTCACCAGAAATCTCCACCCTTATCTCTAAGAAGAAGACACATCTTCACCTTTTGAAATATAGAATCCTAGAGAAAACTTCTCTCTAGCCAAAACTGAAGATATTATCTCCTCATCCCTTAAACACAATAACAATCAATATCCCCTCAATGATTTGCACATAGAATAGCCACTTCAACACATATATCCCCTCTTTGATTTGAGTTGAATATGAGTCTGATCTAACATAATGGAGTTCATTATGGTGGAAATGGTGAAGCGAGATGTGTTAGTGAAAAGGTGATTTTAGCTACAATTATCTTATTGATATTTTGATGATAACAAAACAAAAAAATAAGAACAAGTATCCCCTAATTGTATTTACTAAGTGTACAAATTAAGTTAGAAGACAAAGATTTATATTAATTACTATCTATTTTAAGATAGCGTAAATTATGAGTAAATTAGAGGTAATAATCTGAGTGTTTTTAACACATATATCATTACCTAATAAACAAATAATTATGTCTACTAATAGAGTAAGTCATAATATAGAAATAAGAAGTTTTGCAACAAGCATCTAATAAATCTACAGTCTAAGTCAGAGTGATAAAGACAAAGGAAATACAAGTCAACGATTGACCCTCCGATCACAAAGAAAATGAACGCTCCAATAATTATCTGCCTCTAACTAAAGACTCACGTTGTTCCTCTAACTCAAAGACCAAAAGAAGAAAGGTCTAAATGAAGCATCTAATAAAGTCAATATTTTGGTACAAATTAAATTCTCTAACAAACAAAGAAAAATAATTAACTAATCAAGTGCACAATTCTATAGAAGATCTGTTAAAGTTGTGTCTGACTTTATTAAATGTGCCTCTACTGAATCTATTTACAAGATCACTTTGATGATTATGCGTTTGATAATTCTAGTAAATGAAATGACCATCTGGTCAACACTATGATAAAGCTAATGTTATGATAACAAAGCAACATTCCAATATTCTCTACTCAGCATAGTGGACTTATCCTCTTACTAAAGAAGCGTGTGACATCCTTTGATAGTGTCAGTCTCTAATATCTGTCTTCTTAAATCAAGATAGACTTAATTAATTATGAAGATATATATGGATATGTCTTAAAGATTGATATGTCGTAAATGCTTATTCGAAGTCCTCCAACAGTAATATTCTCAACAAATAGATTTTAGTATTTAAGTAGAAAACGATCAATATGAGAAGTGACTAAGAGAATGAAAAAGGCAATATGTTAAAAAGAATTTCATTAAAAGTATAGAACGCATCAAAAGAAAAGACATAATGAAAAACCCACCCAGTAGAAAGTTTCTAAAATTGATGTAAATCATTCAAAGTTTTTTATACCCTTGAATTGAGATAGGACTTGAAATGTAATATCCTTTCAATGAGAGTCAAAATCCTAGAAGTAGAATTTTTGTTAATATAGACACAAGAAGAAGCATAAGAAAAAAAAACTCAAAGCCTGAAGGGGCAAAGTAAATAATATGTGTATTCTATTGCTTAAAAAGTAGATTAATTCCTCGAATGTACTGAGACAAAATCTCTCTGTTAGGATAGGTTTAGATGTAGAAACAATTTTTTTTGAATTTTGGAACCAAGTTGGTTCTAGGAACAATTCCTTCATCATGTTTTGATTTATAACAAATGTACTCTATGAGAACAATTGATTGCACTAATGATTTCATTGAGTGTGTAGTAAATATAAGCAGTAAACGGAGGAAACGATATCAAACGAAGTGAAGATGTTAGAGGGTATGAAGATATTAGAGGAAACGAATATGTTAGAGGAAACGAAGATGTCAGAGGAAATGAACATATCAGAGTCAAAGGAAGTCAACATAATTTTCAGACTCTGGTTATTACACATGTTGTTGTGTGCGTGCATCTACCTCTGAAGATTTACCTCTAAAGCATTTGCACAATGTGCCTCTAAAGCTTATGCGTATCTACATCAGAAAACTGAAGTATGCCTCTATTTAGCATGCCTCTGTAGTTTGGAGCATGCCTTTGAAGCGCCTACTACATTAACTCTGAAACTTCTATTTGAGTTGCCAATGAAGCTTAAGTTTCACTCACTCTAAAGACTACAACTTGCTCCAAGATAATGCCTCTGATACGTAATATGCTCTAAAGATGCAAAAGGTGACATTTCCCATGCCACTAGTTCTAAGTCGTGATTTTCTGCATCTGCCTCTGCCTCTGTTTACCTGAACCAATCAACACAACAATGACTTTGATGATCAAGTTAAGTTCTGAAGAAGAAATTCAATTGCTCTGAAGAAGACTCAATTGTTTCATAATTTTGATAGCCCAAGAACATATCATGATATGTTCCCGCTGATCTTAAAACAAGCGTATGAAAGAAGATTCAAGGTAAATTATTTCCAAGCGTTATATAAACATTCTTGCATTTAATTATTCTAGAAGATTTGGTTGAAGATTCATTTTGGAATTAATCAAGCTTCAACTGTCATATTCTCAAACCATATCTATCAAAGTTTATTTTTTGTAAAGATCTATGTTGACCTCGCACAAGGAAGATATGCTCAGAAGATTCAAGGAGAATTATTTTCAAGCGCTATCTGGACATTTTCGCACATAATCATTCTTGAAGGTTAGGTTGAAGATTCGTTTTGGAATTAATCAAACTTCAATGATCATATTCCCAAATTGTATGTATCGAGGTTTAATTTTTGTGAACATCTTTGTTGACCTCGCGCAAGAAAGATACGTTCAGATTTTGTTTAGGACAATATTGAAAGCCTAATTCATGCTATAAAGGAATTAATTCTGAAGAAGAAAACAACACAATACAACAACTCAAAAAACATTACGAACTCAAAATTCTCTAAGTATTCAAAATTCAAGTTTTCAGTTTTAGCAAAGACACTCGTTCAACTTTATATTACTTATCGTTTAATGCTTTGTTTTAGTGTGAAGTTTATTCCAATCAATCTGCTCAAAAAATGCAAAACCGAACCCAATTTGACTCCTTTGTAACCCAACCCAGTAGTGGCTATTCTACTTCAATGACTTGTAGGTTTTTCAAGTTGGAAGTTGAAAAGACTTGACTTATAGGGTCAAGGGGTTACAGTGCCTCAACGGTTTGTAGGTTTTAGGCTGGAAGTTGAGAAGATTTACTTGTAGGGTTAGGTGTTATAACTCAAGTTTGAAATAGTGGATAAACCCTTATGTGTGAGGGGACTAGACGTAGCTACCACGTTAGGAGTGAACCAGTACAAATCCTTGTGTTTCTCCCCCTGTCCTGTTCCTTTGTTTTATTGTTTCCTCTTATCTGTTTATCTGTTCTAAGCATCCCAAATCCAAATTTTGAAGAGAAGTTTTTAATCAGGCAAAACACAATTCAACTCCCTTCTCGTGTTTTGGTACCTTTAGTGAACTACTATAAAAATCCTTGTGTCCCTTTTCTCTCTCAGTTTCTCTCTATTATTTTAATCTAATTTTTTTTTATGATTCAACCTAACCTCACTTAAATTGTTTATAATCAAAACTTAAATGATTTGATAAAAAAAAAATATATTTTTGGTTAAATAACTAAAATAATTTTTACAAAAAGCAAAACATAATTCAAACCCTCATTTCTTATGTTTTTCAACACCTTCAAGAGGTCTAGTAAAAAATTGAGCTGAGCTTTAGCAAGGTAAGGATTAATCATGTCATTTTCGCATAAAGAATTTTCCCATAGTTCTTTGAGATGTTGCCATGGAATGGCCCAGCTTGACTAGTGGATTACAGTAAATTTTGCTATGCAAATTTGGACTTGCTTTTGACTAATTCATTATGCGCATTTGATTAATTAAGTCTCACTTTTGGTGACTTGTTCCCCAATGAGTGAAAGCCATTTAATCATAGGAGTTATTGAGCATCCCTGGAATATGATAAGTTAAATAAGTTGAACATCCACCCTAAACATTCATAACAAACACAAGAATAGTAAAAAAAATTCAAGTGAATCACCAAATTTCCCCAAATATTGTAAGGGTCAGACATTTATCCTCGAATTTGAAAATAGGAAAACGCCCTAAAATTCAAAGACATCGGACAATATAGTCCCTTTGTTAGCTTTCTCTATTAATGAGATTGACGTGGGCGTTAACTGCTTATATGGCGAGCCTAGCTATTTCCCAACTCATTGCAATGTAAAAGAATGACTAATTTGCCCGATTTTGAAAATGAAATTGATACTCAAATTTTTTTAAACAAATTGAAACTATGTTGTCATTGCAACAATAACATTTTCATCTATATAATCTATTATGGTTCTTTTTCAATGATTTCATATCTTCTTTTTCTAAGAACATTCACTTATATAATTCATTATTCTTCTTTGAAATAAAAGTTGTTGTCAGAGGTTCTGCAACTAAAAAGATCTTTGGAAGAGAATTCTATTCATTTGCAAAAGGTAAATTCTCCATTTTCGTTTCTCCTTTCCCCCATTTTCATTTCCCCTTTTCTCCAATTTTCTTTTTCATTTGTTTCTACTTTTGTCTCAACGTGCTCACTGATTTCTCAAAGCCAAACTAAAGAAACTGAGGTAGAAGAGGGACAAACCAAACTAAAATACCACTTTCACTATCTAGACCCACTCATGAAAATCAAGTGTTGTCCAAAGAAGTACTTGTCCAAGGAAATACATTAAGAATCAAAAAATAATAACTCAAGGATTGTATTGCAATTTTTAATATGAATGTAGAGACTAAATATGCGAGTAAGCAAGCATTTTTAGGGATTGGTTTGTGTACATTGAATCTGATTTTTGCAAGTTAAAACATATGGACTTAGAGGAACAATTATATACCCTGATGGGTTTTGTATAAGGTTCATACAACCCATCAGATGACCTACACCACCAACCAATAAAGGGTCATTTCCTAAGTCTAGTTCAAGAACAAATGAAATAGACTTAATATATTTCATTCCTAATCCATGGATGCAACCTCCAAATCCAAGGTAATAAACATAAGAGTGAACATTTGAAGAATGAAGCAAAAGAAAAATGATACATTTTTAATCATGTTTTTTGTGTTGTTAATGTTTTGCTATATTTTGAATGATGTAATTGACTCTTATTACTTATTAATCTCTCTTTTAGAATCATTTAGAGGATGTATTTGACACATATTTGAATGATGTTATGATATATTTTGGATGATATAAAAAAGTTGCAGTTATATATATCATCTAGAAAAAATTAAAGAAGCCGCATAGAAAAATCTCTTCAAAAGTTATTTTTAGTTGCAACACCTCTAACAACAAGATTTGTTTCACTATGACATTTGAGAATCATCGGGTTCAAGCTTTCATCCATGGATTAAAAAGAATAAGTGGTTTTTGATTATTTCATATTCTACGATTTGAACATTATGAAAGAGGAAGAATAATTGATTACATAAATAAAGACTCCTAAAAGAAAAAGATATGAAATCATGGAAGAAGAACAAAAATAGATTATATAGATGGACATGTTACAGTTGCAATGATGACTGTGACACACTAAACTCTAAAATAATATATATAATAATTTATATCATATTTCTAAAAAATTTGCAGCGGATAAATAAAAATTTGCTTTCAAGAAAATAAAAACTTTTATTTTTAATTTAGGATATCACGTTTCTCAAAAATCAAAATGAACATTTTAAACTTCTTTACTCCTATAAAATAGTGCAATCTCAATAAGCTTAATTTAAGTATAATTACTTGATTTAATTCTAAAACCTTACTACTATTTATAAGGTTTTAATACAAAAAGTCGTTTCAAATTAAATAAGTAAAATATAAAATTCAACCTTTATTCACGGTATATCACCTATCAAAGCGGAGTTCCTTCCAAACTTGAACTCCAAAACTCATTAACCTGTAACAACGGCGATTTCACAAATGCAGGGTCAAGCCAGTCAAACACAAACAACGAAGGAGATGAGTTTCGAAATCATATTGATATCATAATACAAGTAAGAAGAACACACAAACAATCATAATATAATCGTATCATTACACAAATATTTCTCAAGAAAAATATCACGTTAAAAAGTCAAGATCACTCAAGGAAAATCAATACATTTCATTATAACATCAAATCGTCTAAGAGAAATTATTATCACTTTTGAAACACATCAATCACAACAAAGCAATCACAAGGAAATTCAATGTTATGTACGAGCTTAGACTTTACTTCACAATGTAGTACCTTTCTAACTTTGAAGTACTTGGTTATGAGGCTTGATACTATGCCACCATCTCGGTGGACGGACAATTCAAATTGGTCTTGTCCTCATATATCCCCTTAACTCAACCTGAGACACATATACGCAATTATCGAGGTAAACTTGTGTTGCATGTAGCTCCCGACATTTGGAGTGCTACCTCCAAGTCACCTAGGAATTCCCCACACGAATACCTCTAAAATCTAACAATATTGCCTTAAGGCTCAACAGCAGACCGCCACAATCAGGCTCATTCAATTGTACTTCCTCGGAATCACTAAACTTGTCAGACCCTACCTATATGATGACAAAATAATCTCCACTTCACAAATTCTCCCTATTTATTTTCTCCCCTTATTGGCCTAATGATACTCTATTAAGACCGTAATCTCAAACGCAAATTGAAATCACCTTTATTTCATCAACTATGGGATTAATTCAATATTGACATCACAATTTATAACATCACTATCATTAATCACACATCATCATCATCACAAATTTTTAGCATCACTATCATCAATCAAACATCATCACATAAATTTATCACAAATTTATAAAATCACAATTATTAATCATACATCATCATCATCACGTAAAATTATCACAACACATCCATCTTTTATTATCACATCACATAAACTCAGCTAATCACACATATACGTAAAATTAATTCGACACCCAATATCACAATAATATCAATGTCACACAGTTAGAGAAATTAATTCAATCAACACCTTACAAATATTTATATTTTATATTTTAATCTCACAATTTACATATTTGCACATTATTTAATTTATCCCTCAAAGGGCTACTACCATACGTAGCAAGCTTTTGATGAATCGTTGGAAAATACGGTTTTCCCGTTCATCTCACAATATATTATACTCATGAATTCAAATGCTCTCTCACCCCTTACCTTATTTCGACGCTTTTAGACACGAATACGATTCACGAGCAAACAACCTTTGTTCATTGAGTCTTTGTCCTTCAATCGATCTAACTCGATAGTTTATGGGTAAACGTTAAAAATAAATTATGAGAAGACACACTAAAACTAATTTCGAAATTCGGCCAAGAAAACTTACCATAAATTAGAAAACCAATAGGTGGATAATATAGTCATTTTCACGCGATCATTATGGCGTTGGTTTCACTCAAATCGGACTTAAAGTGAAAAAGAACAGTGCAAAATAAAGAATTCCACAAACGGATAAATCAGATATTTTAGAGGGAATTTGGGATGGTTAAAAATCTGGGAAAAGGTGTTTATTTGACTAACTAAATTAGTGAAACAACATACTAAAATTTGGACGAAAACGGAGAAAATTTTCTAAAACGGTTATCGATCACCGTGTCAAATGATAGGTTGTTGTTGTGTATCCTCTTTGGTTTTATGGTTGTCGTCCCACTCCCTTCTCTTTTTTTTTTTTTATTAGCAATTAGAGTTCGCACATGGGTCAAACCCATTGGTCCCTTTATTTAACTTTTTGCTTTATTATTTTTATTTTACTAAAACAAAATTAATAGTTACTTAATCTCATTTTTAATACTCCTCCAAACATCATTTAATTTTGAAAACATCACTAATATTTCCTAACTAATCTATGATAGATTATTGTAATTAAAATAATTAACCTTTTAAAAAATACATATTACTACTACTGAAATGCTCATATTCAAAATAGTCACTATAATTATACTTATTTTTCAAAACATTCGCATTAAAAGTTATCATCAAAATCATTAGAGAATAGTCAAAATCAAAAAATAAATAAATATATCATCAACACTTTATATTAATTAATAAATCATAATAAAATTATATAAAATCACAATGTCATAACAAGTATATCAAAATAAAGAGAATCAAACACAATATTACTACTATCTCAAGATAATTATTTATAAAATAAATAAATAAAAAATAGACAATAGTTTAAATTAATTAAAATATAGCTATGTGCACACTTAACATCAGTCAAACGCACATGAAAACATCACATTAATTACTCACGTGCAGATACACGTAAAATCGCCTAAAATCTTATTCTTTAAAATATTTCACTAAAATACTATTATCTTTAGAAAAATATATAAAATAATATAATATAATATTTGTTATTTATATCACTCATTTAGTCTAATATGTACAAGATTAGAATAATAGAAAGCACACATATAAAGAAAATTAATCAACATATATTCTAAAATAATTTTAAATTCAAATTAATTATTTAAAATCCTATTTCATTGATAAAATAATTTATCATAAAATTTGGAGTGTTACAATTCTCCCACCGTTAAAATTTTCGTCCTCGAATTTTGCAGTCAACAATAAGCAGATTGATATCTAACTACCCACCCTCAAAATTCAAACTTAGGCTATAAACATATTTAAGACATTCACTACTCATGTAAGAACAACATGTGAAAATTCAATTAGCTCAACATGATAGGCTAACATGAAACACTAAGCTATTTAGACAATCGCATCAAACATTCAATCATAAACGAAATATGTAAGACCCGTAATTTTAAAGTGTACTTTATGTATTTTGTGTATTTTGGATTTTGGCTCGGAGGCTTTTAAGCCAAAGTTAATAATATTTTGGGAGTTTTATAATCAAAAAGATATTTTGATTCCAATTAGAATTTCTCGTCGATAAATAAATTGAAATTAACGGCGATGAACCTTTTACGTAGAATTTTATGCCTTATAGGTGAAATGGTAATTTTAATAAATATCAAGGTATTTGGAGATATTTATTAAAAGTAAGTAATATATATATATATATATATATATATAAATATATATTTATGTATATATGTTTGTTTGAGGGGAAAGGAAAAGGAAATAGAAAAGAAAGGAAAGGAAATAGAAAGGAAAGAGAATAGAGGAAAGGAAAAAGGAAAGAAAACTGAAAAACACATTCCATCGTCTTCTTCCTCTGAACCCACGGCCAAAATCCCTCCTTTCTCCCGTTTTCATTTTCGTCGCTTTCTTTTCTTCAAAACTAGTAACCCAAGGTTGGGTGAGAGTTAGATCAAGG